>NC_132913.1:43630735-43805735 GCF_047675955.1 Chlorocebus sabaeus
GCTATCTTAGTAGGGTGATATTGAAAGTAGTCATCAGCCAGGCGAGGTGGCTCATGCCTGCAATTCCAGCACTTTGGGAGGCCGAGGCGGGTGGATCACCTGAGGTCAGGAGTTTGAGACCAGCCTGGCAAACATGGCGAAATCCCGCCTTTACTAAAAACACAAAAAAATTAGCCATGCGTGGTGGTTCGTTCCTGTAGTCCTAGCAACTTGGGAGGCTGAGGCAGGAGAATCACTTGAACCCAGTGGGCAGAGGTTGCAGTGAGCTGAGATCGTGCCACTGGACTCCAGCCTGGGTGTGACAGAGTGAGACTCCACCTCAAAAATAAATAAATAAATAAATAAATAAATAAATAAATAGATAAATAGATAAATAAATAAAAATAAGGCTGGGCCCGGTGGCTCACACCTGTAATTCCAGCATTTCAGGAGGCAGAGGTGGGCGGATCACCTGAGGTCGGGAGTCTAAGACCAGCCTGGACAACAAGGTGAGACCCTGTCTCTACTAAAAATACAAAATTAGCTGGGCATGGTGGTGCATACCTGTAATCCCAGCTACTTGGGAGGCTGAGGCAGGAGAATCGCTTCAACCCAGGAGGTGGAGGTTGTGGTGAACCAAGATCATCCCATTGCACTCCAGCCTGGGCAACAAGAGCCAAACTCTGTCTCAAATAAATAAATAAATTCCTGAATCTTTTTCCATGGGAATGTGGAAAATATGGATAAAGTGATTTATATGCTCAGTATAATTAATGAATAAACAGAAGTAATTCAACTAATTCAATTGAATTTAGTTTGTTCAAAAATTCAGTCACTTCTGCTTAAATAACTTTAAGGTTAAATTAATAAGAGTTGATGCAAATGCACATATCACTTAGGGACAAAGTTTGATTTTCCTTATTATTAAAGAATAGGGTCTTGATGTTATTCTCTCTCCTGCATTTAAAAATTGGAACAAATAAGGAACAAATGTCATCAATGTATTCTTATTTCAGTATTCTAAGAGAAATTAGAATATTGCTTTCAGAATTGATGTTTTGAAGCACAGTATTGTTGTTGAACATAAATAACGTATAGGTGACTATCAACCTGTTTCTCCATTCTTTAAACTGTACATAAACTGCAAGTTAAACCCAACAGTTCTGTGATAATTGTTGTGAAGCACAAGGAGAGAGAATCAATGTAAGGTCAAACATTCACATTAAAATTTAAAGAATAGGTCTGTTATCTGAAAGGATTCATAATGCTTCTTATAGATACATCTAAATGTGTTTTTGTACTAAGAAATATTTGAATCCTGAGTAGCTTAGATATTTACATGCTTTATGGAAAAGATGTGAACCAAATGATCTAAGTTACTTTCTAGCTCTGTAACTCTGTGACGCTTCAATGGCTTTTGCAGCATATTATTAACATTAGTGAATGTTATTTAAAAAGAAATAAACTTTTTACATTCAAAGTGGATGAGTTCTAAATATATTTTCAAATGTTATTGGGACTAGCGTTACTTTAACAGAAACTTGCTTTTTAAATGATTATTATATCATTCCCATTTACATTTTTCAAATGGAGATGTCGTCAGTTATTCCATAAATATTCTAAATAACAATAACAGCTCTAAAAGGGATAAATAGACCTTTAATATATATTGTTAAATAAGGATGTAAAATGTCTTAGAATATCTAACTCGATTCAGAAATTATATGATGAGTTAATGGGCTCCTATTTCCCCTTTCAGACAATATAATGACAACATGTGTTTTGTATGTTTTTTTCCAGAGGTTATTGGGGTTACATAAGTTTTTTAGCGGTGATTTCTGAGATTCTGGTGCACCCATCACCCGAGCAGTATACACTGCACCATATGTGTAGTCTTTTATCCCTCACTCCCTCCCACCCATTCCCCCCAAATCCCCAAAGTCCATTGTATCATTTCTTTTTTTTTTTTTTTTTGAGACGGAGTCTGGCTCTGTCATCCAGGCTGGAGTGCAGTGGTGCAATCTCGGCTCACTGCAAGCTCCGCCTCCCAGTTTCACGCCGTTCTCCTGCCTCAGCCTCCCGAGTCGCTGAGATTAAAGGTGCCCGCCACCACGCCCGGCTATTTTTTTGTATTTTTAGTAGAGACGGGGTTTCACCATGTTGGCCAGGATGGTCTCGATCTCTTGACCTCGTGATTCACCCACCTCACCTCCCAAAGTGCTGGATTACAGGCGTGAGCCACCACACCCAGCCATTGTATCATTCTTACGCCTTTGTGTCCTCATAGTTTAGCTCTCACATATCAGGGAGAACATAACAATGTTTGGTTTTCCATTCCTAAGTTACTTCACTTTGAATAATAGCCTCCAGGGCCAGGCACCTTGGCTCATGCCTGTAATCCCAGCACTTTGGGAGGCTGAGGAAGGTGGATTACCTGAGGTCGGGAGTTTGAGACCAGCCTGACCAACGTGGAGAAACCCCGTCCCTACTAAAAATACAAAATTAGCCGGGTGTGGTGGCACATGCCTGTAATCCCAGCTATTCATGAGGCTGAGGCAGGAGAACCGCTTGAACTCAGGAGGTGGAGGTTGTGGTGAGCCAAGATTGTGCCATTGCACTCCAGCCTGGGCAACAATAGCGAAATTCCATCTCCAGAAACAAATAAAATAAAATAAAATAAAATAAAATAAAATAAAATAAAATAAAATAAAATAAAATAAAAGCCTCCAGTCTCATCCAGGTCTCTGCAAATGCAGTCAATTCATTCCTTTTTATCTTGAGTAGTATTCTATCATACATATACCACAGTTCTTTATCCACTTGGTTGACGGGCATTTGGGTTAGTTCCACGATTTTGCAATTGCAGACAACATGTGTTTTTATTAAACTGTGAAAGAGTAGAAGAAGAAGGCAAGTTTAATCCAAACTCTTTACTTTTCATTAACCATTTAAGTCATTTTTAAATATTTCTTTTCTTTTTTTGAAACCACATCTCACCTTGTCACTCAGGGTGGAGTGCAGTGGTGGGATCACAGATTTTTATAACCTTGCCGTCTAGGACTCCAGGCATCCCCTTGCCTCAGCCTCCCGAGAAGCTAAGACTACAGGCATGAGCCATCATGCCCAGCTAGTTTTGTTTTGTTTTGTTTTGGTTTTTTGTGGAGACAGGGTTTCACTATGTTGCCCAGGCTGACCTCAAACTCCTGGGCTCAAGCAAGGCTCCCACCTTGGCCTCCCAAAGTGCTGGGATGGGTGTGAGCTACCATGTCCACCTTTTAAATATTTCATTCAGAACTTTTATGTGTCACTCTTTCAGACACTGATGATACATCGGCGAACAAAACAAATATCCCTGCCCTTGTGACACTTACGTTCTAATATGGGGTGACTGACAATAGACAAAATAAGTAAGACAAAATATATAGTATGCTAAATCATGATAAGTGCTATGGATAAAAAACAAAACAAATAAGGGGGTTAGAAAATGTTGGTGAAGAAGAGTGGTGAAGACTCATGCCTATAATCCTAGCTCTGCAGGAGGCCAGGACAGGAAGATTGCTTGAGGCCAGGAGTTCAAAACCAGCCTGGGCAACATGGTGAGACTCTGTCTCTGCAAACATTTAAAAACTTGCCAGGCAGGCCTGGCACGGTGGCTCACACCTGTAATCCCAGCACTTTGGGAGGCCAAGGTAGGTGGATCACCTGAGGTTAGGAGTTTGAGACCAGCCTGACTAACATAGTAAAACCCTATCTCTACTAAAAATACAAAAATTAGCTGGGTGTGGTGGCGCATGCCTGTAATCCCAGCTATTTGGGAGGCTGAGGCAGGAGAATTGCTTGAACCCAGGAGAAAGAGGTTGTAGTGAGCCGAGATACAGCCACTGCACTCCAGCCTGAGTGACAGAGTGCGACTCCATCTCAAAAGAAAAAAAAAAATTCCCAGCAACGTGGCACACTCCTGTAACTCCAGCTACTCTAGAGGCTGAGGTGGGAGGATTAGTTGAGCCCAGGAGGTTGAGGTCACAGAGAGCTATGATTGTGCTGCTGCACTCCAGCCTAGGTGACAGAGTGAGACTCTCTCTAAAATAAATAAATAAATAAATAAATAGAGTGGTAAGAGAAGGCCTCAGTGAGGAAGTGACATTCTAGTGAAACCTGCAAAAGGGTGAAGAGTATTCCAAGCAGAGAGAACATCAGGTGCAAAGTTCAACGTCCTTGAGGTAAAAGGTGCTTTTTAAAGAAACAGCAAGGCCCTGTGGTTGAAATGAAGTAAAGTAGGGGGTAAGTGATAGGAGATGAGGTTAGGGAGATAGGTTGGTAGGTGGTGAAACTGTGTTTGCAAAAACTATAACAGTGAGAGAAATCTATCATAACTGACTCCATCTTGCTTTTAACCTCACAAGCTAACTGTCCTGTCCTTGCTCTTCCCTGGGCATAGTATGGGAGGAATTTAAAGTTTAACCATGAAGCAAGGATGATAATAATCCCTTCCCAAAACTAACCCTCTACTTGTTTGGGGACTGAACACATCTTTGTAAAACTAAAGCAAGGCCCCAAGGTTAGAATTATCAGAGGGCCTGAATTCTGCTAAGCTATAAGCATAGTTAAGAGATCACCAACCATTGTTCCCTAGCTTGCTTAGTGCTCAGGAGTCATGTAGCTGCAGGTCACAAGATTTGTAACTTCCCCAATTGTTCCTATAGATAATATCACTGTTATAAAACCAAGGAGTGGTCTTTGTGATATTTTTTTATTTAGTTAGTTTTTGAGACTGAGCCTCTATCGCCCAGGCTGAAGTTCAGTAGTGTGATCTCTGGTCACTACTATCGCCTCCCAGGTTCAAGCAATTCTCCTGCCTTGGTCTCCCAAGTAGCTGGGATTACAGGCATCTGCCACCATACCTGGCTAATTTTTGTATTGTTAGTAGAGATGGAGTTTCACCATGTTGGCCAGACTGGTCTCAAATTCCTGACCTCAAGTGATCCGCCCACCTTGGCCTCCCAAAGTGCTGGGATTACAGGTTTGAGCCACTGCGACCCACCTGTGATATTTTTTACTGGTAAACAGACTGAGGCTACTCAGACCTGTGAGTCATAACAACAAACTGACTCAAGTAGTCCTGTGACCCCACCCAGAAACTGACTCAGCATACAAAGACAGTTCCTACATGCCTATGATTTCATCTACAACCAGTCAGCCACATCCATTCCTTAGCCTCTGCCTGCCAAATTATACTTTTAAAACCCTAGCCTCAAAGCTCTCCAGGAGGTGGATTTGAAAAATCTCTCCCATCCTTTAATTTGGCTGCCTTACAATAATCAAATCTTTGCTGCAACACCACTGTCTCAGTGTATTGGCTTTTCTGTGCAGTGAGCAAGAAGAGCCCTCTGGCAACCATGGAAAGGATGTTGGCTTTTTCTCTGAATAATATGAGAAGCCATTAGAAGATTTTGACCAGAGAAATGGCCTAATTTTACTTCACAAGTATATTCTGGCTGCTGAGTAGAAAACAGAGTGAATTGGGGCAAAGAAGAAAGCAATGAGGTAAGTTAAGAATTTATTTCAATAATCCATGCAAAAGATGGAAACTGGGACCACGATGGTAGGAGTGCTGATAGTGAGAGGTGTTTAGACTGGATATATTTTGCAAGTAGATATCCAAAACTGAGAAGAATTTAGGCCCAGAGAGGCTGTGGCTTGGCCAATGCAGCCTGTTATTATTGGCAGAGCTAGCAATAGATTGCAAGTCTTCCACCCAATCATATCTTCCCTAATAATCTTACCTGTATAAAAGCTGACATAATTAATCCTCTGAAATCACAATGGAAAATGAAAAATGTTACTTAAATGAATGTATCAGGATGCATGATGGAAAACGAAATGAAAATATTTCAAAGTCTCCTTATAGTTTATATTACTTTATCCTAAAGTTCAAACTCATTTGCCTGACATACAGGAAAGGTAATATTTAATTTTTTTTTTCTTGTTTACCAAAATGGTTAACATCGGACTTGATTCCTTCACTTATTCATGTTTTTTTGGTTTTTGGCTTTCTTAAGATTGCAGTATCACTCTGTCACCCAGACTGGAATGCAGTGGCATGACTGTGGCTTTATTCATGTATTTAAAAAATGATTCTTGAGTGCCTATTAAGGTTACAGGACCTGGATATTAGCTGCTACCTGACTCTGCTGAAACCTCACCTTGGCTTTACTCAGGCACTTTTGGTCACTTATTCCTTTGTAATCCTATGGCACTGAAACATATCTGTCATACTTATCACTCTGAATGGCATTTATTTGTTTAACTGTCTGGTTTCCTCATTAAATTAAACTAAACTGAACTATAGCAGTTTAGTTCAGGATTAAGGATTATTTATCTTTGCATTTTCAGAAGCTAGCACAGTGTCTCTCATATTGTAGGTGTTCATTGAAGAGTGATTTGATCAATTTTATTCAGAAGAATCTGTTTGGGACCACTTTCTGCTTTTTCTTTGATCTCATTCTTTTCAAGGTGAGTGATCAATAAAAAAGGATCACTGGAAAGTTACAAAATTTTATTTGATTAATACCAGTCATTAGGTAAACCCTGAGACTTTGATTATTACAATTAAACATATGCCAGGAGAGGCAAAGTCTTAATAGGCAGTGATTTCTTTTTTGTATCTTGTGTATTCCAGTTCCTGAATGAGCTACTAAAAATAAGTCAATTTATTCCTTAATTTACCAAATATTTATTGAGCACCTATTATGTTTAGATTTTCCAAACATTGTTAGTTCATGAGATGCTTTTGGTGGCATATGGGTATTTACAATTTTTCTTTATTTTACATATATTCAAGTGTAATTCATGGAAACTTTTTCTTAGGAAAATGTTACATTTTATCAAAAGTAAGTTGATTTCCTAGTCAGGCATATTGGCACATGCCTGTAGTCCCAGTTACTTGGGAGGCTGAGGTAGGAGGATTGCTTGAACCCAGGAGTTCCAGGTTGCAGTGAGCTATGATCATATCACTACTGTTCAGCCTAGGCAACAGAGACCCCATCTCTAAAAATAAATATAAAGAATAACAAGTAAATTGACTTGAAGAAAAATGTTACATTAGGCCAGGTGCCGTGGCTCACGCCTCTAATCTGAACACTTTGGGAGACCGAGGTGGGCAGATCACGAGGTCAGGAGTTTGAGACCAGCCTGGCCAATATGGTGAAACCCCATCTCTACTAAAAATACAAAAATTAGCTGGGCATGGGTAGCACGTGCCTGTAGTCCCAGCTACTCGGGAGGCTGAGGCAGGAGAATTGCTTGAACTTGAGAGGAAGATCGAGCCACTGCACTCTAACCTGAGTGACAGAGCAAGACTCGGTCTCAAAAGGGGGGAAAAAAACCTCACAAAAATTAGCTGGACATGTTAGCGGGCGCCTGTAATACCAGCTACTCAGCTGAGGCAGGAGAATTGCTTGAATCTGGGAGGCAGAGGTTGCAGTGAACCAAGATCACGACACTACACTCCAGCGTGGGTGACAGAACGAGACTCCGTCTCAAAAAAAAAAAATGTTACATTAATTAAAAAAAAAGGACCAAAAATAGTGAGAGGTATGTATAAATATTACAAGTTTGAGAAATAATATACCATGAATTATGCGACAGCAACCAAGGGACTTCTGCCTGTTCTCCCTGACCAGCCAAATGGACTGTGTAGGCGCCAAGGTGAAAGTTTCCCCTGGACCTTCTGAAGGTTCACTGAAAATCACTGACATGAGGCAGATTAATAGGAGAAAAGGCATTCAAATGTATTTGACATGTATACAAGGGGAGAATCACAGTGATTACCCAAGTACCGTGGTTCCGAAGCTTTCATACCATCCTGGCATATGTTATGGGAGGGGGAAGAAGGGGAATTCTGTTGAGGGCATTATTAGGGAGAACGAGTGGATCAGAGAACAGATTAATTTGTACATTGTCTTGTGAAAGGTTCTGTTCAGGTGTGGGTTCATTCTTGGCCTTACAGGGAGGGAAAGAAAAAACAATTATTCCTTTAGATGGATATGGATTGTAGGCGGATAAAGGCTTAGGGAGAGGCTGTGGGGTGTGAAGTAGGGGGAGGTCTGGGAGGCCTGGAGGCTTCTTCAGTTCAGCATGTCAACATGCCATATTTCGGGGTACTGTTTTCTTTCCTTCTTTTTTTGAGACGGAGTTTCGCTCTTGTTGCCCAGGCTGGAGTGTAATGGCGCAATCTCAGCTCATCGCGACCTCCGCCTCCCGGGTTCAAGAGATTCTCCTGCCTCAGCCTCCCGAGTAGCTGGGATTACAAGCATGCCCCACCACGCCTGGCTAATTTTGTATTTTTAGTAGAGACGAAGTTTCTCCATGTTGGTCAGTCTGGTCTCGAACTCGCAACCTTAGGTGAGCTGCCCACCTCAGCCTCCCAAAGTGCTGGGATTACAGGCGTGAGCTACTATGCCCAGCCCAGGGTACTGTTTTCTAAGCTCCAACAACTGTGAAGTATGATCGCTAATAATGAAGCTTAGTTTCATAAAGAAATGGCATTTATTTTTAGTTTTAAGGAGAAAAGCTTCAACATTCCAGTTCTTCTTTTGTTGTTGATGTTGTTTCTGGTGGCTTTACATTTATCTGTCTGAATGACCTAAAGCCTCCTTACTAATAGGTCTCATCGGGATCTCTTCCACTCCCCATATTTTCTTTTCTGGTTTTCTTCTTTTCATAGCCTCTTTTGTTTTCTTTTATAATCATCATCCTCCTTATCATCAACAAGAACAAGATTGAAGAGACAGAATGTGGTTGAGTTTGTATTTACAAGTAGAGGAGACTGGTCTTCTACCATCTCCTTAAATTTTCACCTAAGTGTTTTTATAGTGAAATGATTATCAAAACATATAATTTTAGGTACCAACCAAAAACTTGTAAGTGCTCTATGGCTAATCCTGTTTTACTTAACCAAAACCATTGTCTTATTTAAAATGAAAGGTGATGCTGACTAAAGTTACACAGCATTTTTAAGGTCTAACAAACTTTGAAACTTAGCTCTCTAAGTATATTTGGAATACAAAAAACTTTAGAATACACAAATGTCACTTGGTTCAAAATGTATTTTTCCCATTGGGTTTATTCCAAATCCTACTATACCTATCTGAAATAATTATTTAACTATTTAATGAAATATTTGGCATCCTAACAATTGCTCAGATTTGATTGCAAAGCGGTTATCTCTAGTCAGATTCTTTTAAGATACTAATACAATGAAATACATATATCTATCAGATGTATTTCTTTCTCTTTTTTTTTTTCTTTTTGAGGCTGAGTCTCACTCTGTGGAGTGCAGTGGTGTGATCTCGACTCACTGCAACCTCCACCTCCTGGGTTCAAACGATTCTCCTGCCTCAGCCTCCCAAGTATTTCGGACTACAGGTGCGTGCCACTTGGCCAGGCTAATTTTTTGCATTTTTAGTACAGACAGGGTTTCACTGTGTTAGCCAGGATGGTCTCAATCTCCTGACCTCATCTTCAGCTCGCCTTGACCTCCCAAAGTGCTGGGATTACAGCCATAAGTCACCGCTCCTGGCCCATCAGATGTATTTCTGCCTATTTTGCATCTCTTAAAA
Source organism: Chlorocebus sabaeus (assembly GCF_047675955.1). Taxonomy (NCBI): domain Eukaryota; kingdom Metazoa; phylum Chordata; class Mammalia; order Primates; family Cercopithecidae; genus Chlorocebus; species Chlorocebus sabaeus. The sequence continues at coordinate 43,640,335 of NC_132913.1, forward strand.
TATCAACTAGATAATGTTAAATAAAAGTGCCATAATTTCTCCTATTTTAGTTTCAGCTGCGTAATTTTACAATTTAAAAGGTTGGTCAATAGAAACTAACATGATATAAAACCAAAACTAATTTTATTTCATTTAGCATCTATTGATCATACTTTGAGCTGTTTAAATCCATTTTGCTTCAACCTCCTATAAAGTCATTTACACATTGAAAATAGAAATTGATATATAAGAAGGAGATGCCTAGAGAACTACTAAGACATCATTTAGAGCTCGTTTTTTTCTCATTACATCTCCTGGAATGTTAGTGAATGAGTTTTATATGCCACAGGATGCTAGAAAGAATTTGAGATACAAGGCTCCTTGCTGCGTATTCACTGTAAAAGCAGTGAAGCCCAAATAATGCTCCAAAAAACAAATGGATGGGACATGTATTTTTCATGGAATGTTTTTTCCTTGTTGAATCTACTCACAGTTTCTTTATTGACAGCCTACAGAAAAGTTTATTCACAGTTAATGTGCATGCAAATCATCCAGGAAACTTCTTAAACTGCGGATTCTATATAGTAGGTCTGTGGTAAGGTCTGAGATTCTACTTTTCTTTTTTTTTTTTGAGACGGAGTCTTGCTCTGTCGCCCAGGCTGGAGTGCAGTAGCCGGATCTCAGCTCACTGCAAGCTCCGCCTCCCGGGTTCACGCCATTCTCCTGCCTCAGCCTCCCGAGTAGCTGGGACTACAGGCGCCCGCCACCTCGCCCGGCTAGTTTCTTGTATTTTTTAGTACAGACGGGGTTTCACCGGGTTAGCCAGGATGGTCTCGATCTCCTGACCTCGTGATCCGCCCCTCTCGGCCTCCCAAAGTGCTGGGATTACAGGCTTGAGCCCCCGCGCCCGGCCAAGATTCTACTTTTCAAATAAGTTCCCAGGTGAAGCTTTTATCACTGATACAGGAACCACCCTTTGAGTAGCAAAGATCTAGAATAGGTTGTTCAATATGTGTTGTCTGAGGACTACCCACATCTGAATTAGCTGAGGTGCTCATTAGAATGCAGATCCTCTGTCCCTAAACTGTTTTTACAGAATTGAAATCTGTGTACATACCCTTTACTCCTGTGAATAAGTATTTTATATAATCATTGCAGGTTATTTTCCCATACACTAAATTAAAAACAATGACAACTTTGCATTAAGTAGCCTGCAGTTCTGTACTCTTCCTGGGGGCAGAAAGACGTTGAGTAGGTATTAGAAGAGTAGGATAAAAGGTAATAGTTGTTAGCCTTACTTGAAAATTCTGTCTGGTATGTGGATCACGGAAATGTGTATGTTAACATTTTAGGTGCTCCAGCTCTTTAGAGTCTGCTAAAGAGTTGAATGGAAAAAAAAAAAAAAAAAAAATCCCCAACCCTTATCCTTCAATCTTTTATCTTAGATTGTCCCCACAGTTCTCTTTTGAAACTTCTCATCTTTATACTCTACTAACCCAAAATGCGTCTTGCCTTAGAGTATGATGTCAGATCAACTTGAAGGCAAAGAACTTCTTCCTGTTGATGTTTTTCCCTCATTTTTCTTTCTGCCTCTCTTCTGCGTATTCTTCAATACCCAGCTCTGGTATCCCCCTCTCCTGATTTTCCTTAAGAATGCTAAAAAGTGTTAAAAAGTATTTAAGTCAGGTGCAGGGGCTCATATCTGTAATCCCAGCACTTCGGTAGACTGAAGAGGGAGGAAGGCTTGAGCCCAGCAGTTCAAGACCAGCCTGGGCAACATAGTGAGAACCCATCTCTACAATAACAATAAAAAATTAGCCAGGCATGGTGACATGCCTGTGGTCCCAGCTGCTTGGGAGGTGGAGGTGGGAGGATTGCTTGAGCACAGGAGTTTGAGTTTATAGTTAGCTATGATTGGGCCACTGCACTCTAGCCTGGATGACAGAGTGAGAAAAGTGTTTAAAATGTTCATCAACTTTGACTCAATTTCACTTAAAGGATATATCCTTAAGAATCAATTTGACAAGTTATCATTTTATAGTTCATAAGTGTGATGACTGGGTTTTTATGCTCTTGTGTGTGATGCGCCTCCCTCAAACCTTGTCATGATGTTGGCACATTACCCATCTGATGTTAAAAAATAATCAATTGGACAAGGAAACAAAGATATTCAAAGTAATGTTATCTATAATACAGATTGGAAACTATCTTTGTAGGTTCTTGAATAGGCAGTAAGCAGAATAAATTAGCATATACCTTTTCATTAACATACTATGCAGGCAGGCTGGATGCGGGGACTCACGCCTATAATCCCAGCACTTTGGGAGGCCGAGGTGGCCAGATCATGAGGTCAGGAGATTGAGACCATCCTGGCTAACACAGTGAAACCCCATCTCTACTAAAAAAACAAAAAAAATTAGCCAGGCGTGGTGACAGGCACCTATTGTCCCAGCTACTCAGGAGGCTGAGGCAGGAGAATCCCACTTGAACCTGGGAGGCGGACCTGCAGTGAGCCGAGATTGTACCACTGCACTCCAGCCTGGGCTACAGAGTGAGATTCTGTCTAAAAACAAACAAACAAACAAAAAAACTACGCAGGCAGTAAAAACAAAGATATAGATTCACATTTCTTGTCACTGAATGGTGTTGTCAATATTTTGTTGAAAGAGGATTTACAGGGCATTACATTAATAATAATTCTAATATTAAAAATAAATGCCATATTTAGTTCACTGATGTGGTCTAAGTGCTTAGAATGGAAAGCTCAATAAATATTTGCTAGGTGAATGAATATGTGGAGTGCTTTATATGCCCCAGGTATTGTTGTAAGAACTGTACTTTTATCTTCTAATTTATCTTTACAGTACTCCACGGAGGTAGGTCCCATTACCCATATACTATAGATGAGGAAACTGATGCTCAGAGAGATTAAGCAGGTTGCCTAAGATCATAAAGGTAGTAAGTGACAAGACTTGGTTTTGAATGATCTGATTCAAAGCCCATGTTTTCACATATTTTTGTTTTCTCTTATTTTTATATAAATTGTATATAAAATGTCTATAGCAAGTTATTAGGTTGGTGCAAAAGTAATTGCAGTTTTTGCCGTTAAAAGTAATAACACTGGTTAATTGTGGCCCAAGCGGTCAGATTACAGGGGCTGGGTTTCTTTTTTCCTCTTTTTTATATATGTTTTCATGTTTCCAAAATGAACATGAGTTCTTTCTGTAATAAAATACCTATATTAAAAAGAACATTTTTGGTTAGTTTCACCACCAGTGACAAAAAGGCGTTTATGGGATTTTTCTTTCTGGAAAGAATGAATCATTCCCTTGCCATGCTATCTCAAAACACTGTTCCACATCTATTTTCTGCTCTTTTTACTCGCTTATGGTAATGATTGTTTCAATGCTGTTCTCTACAACTTGACTAAGTTGGAGAATGTATTTTATTTATCTTTGTATTTTTAGGGCTAATACAATGCCTGGAGCATCAGAAATCTATATCCAAAGAGATTTATTTAATTGAAAAAGAATCTTAAAATAGTAAAATCAGTGTTTGTCATTCCATTTTTCTTTGCTCCATTCCTTGTGCAGTAAAATATTATGTGTTTGTTCCCAGGTTCTGCCAAGGCAGAGCCGATCTCTGCTGCCCTTTATCTCCTACCGCTAAGAGCAGTAGCCAGTAAGTGTAAAAAATCAAAACAAAGCACTTTCCTATCTCCCCAATGGAGTAAAAGCAGTGAAGCCCAAATAATGCTTAGTTACCAAAAGCCACGCCAGGTGGCTAATCGAAAGGGTATTGATTTTAGCCAGTAAATAGCCGTTAATATAGTTGGAACCTGGGTTGAATATGCAGCTTGGTAATTAGCTAATAAAGCAAACAAGGGCAGGAGAGAACGTGGCGCAGTTGGATAAGCAGCAGCCCATCATCCAGGAAGCTCGCCTAAGTCTAATACCTTCTCATACGAAGGACTCAGGTTACCTTCAGGACTTTCCAGCCATTAAATAAGGATTAAAAAAAAAAAAAAAAAAACGAGAATATGAGATACAACTAAAAGCAGTTGTAAATGTTTTGCAAATATTACATGCAATAGTAATGTTTCCTGAAGACAGATGTTGCAATTTAATAATCTTAAGTGAGGAAGTTTAATAACTATTTTAGATCATCGGGATAATGTTTAGTTGTTCTAGGATAATTATTAAACAATTCTCAGTTTGTTAAATCATCTGATATTCCAAACAAATCCATACCTTGGTTACTTCTCATATTATCCTGCAACAGCTCAAGGACACGGTAAAGTGGTAGAGACCAGTCAGCAAAAGAGAGAAAGGAAGAAGAAAATCAGGGATAAAGGGTCAGAGAGCTAAGGAAACAGATTAAAATCAAAGGACTTAGATCAGAGATGGTAAATTTGAAGACTAGATGTGAGCTTTAGCATCCAAATGCATTATAACAGACCTGCACTATTTTTTGTTCTTGTTTTGTTGCCTTTTTAAGGTTTGACTGCTAATAATTTCTTAAAGTCAAAAAAGTATCTTACACTAAAATCCCAGATTTCCAGTTTATTTTGAAAATTCAGAGTGTTTAGTAACACTGGGCTTAATTCTTCCATGACAACAATTGACAAAAGCTTTGTACAGGCTGCTACTTTTATTTACGCTAAAAATTTTGATTATGAACATCTTAAAGCTTATTGTAAATTAGAAAGAAAAATATCTATTCATCTACCTCTAAATTCAATAACTTAATACATTGCTATATTTATTAAGAACAGTTTCCTATATAACGCTAGTATGAACACACTGAAAACAAAACCTGTAATTTCCTAATGCCATGTTTACTCAGTTCATATTCAAATTTCCTCATTGTTCCTAAAATGTCATTTATATTCATTTTATTATTTTTTGTTTGTTTGCTTTTCTGAATACTGGCTCTTGCCTGTCACTCAGTCTGGAGTGCAGTGGTGTAATCCTGCCTCACTATAACCTCAAGCTCCTGGGCTAAAGTGATCCTCCAGCCTCAGCCTCCTGCGGAGCTGGGATTACAGGTGCATACCACCAGAACTGGCTAATTTTTTTTATTTTACTTTTTGTAGAGACAGAGTCTCACTGTGTTGCTCAGGATCTTCTTGCTTTGATCTCCCAAAGTGCTGGGATGATAGGAATGAGCCACCATGCCTGACCTGCATTTATCTTCTTTTCAAGCCATTATTCAATTAAAACACATGCTCTGTATTTGATTATGTCACTTAAGTCACTTTTACTTCAGATCAGACCCTCTCTCCCTTTTCTTTTCTTCTGTGACAATGTCATTGAAGAGGAATCAGTTGTCTTGTTGACTAGAATTTATACCTAAGGGGTTAACTCAGGTTAAGTATTTGGGGCAAAAATCATCTAGAAGTGATGGTGCAGACTAGAGATTACATCCCATAAAGAGGTGGGTACTTTCTGGTTTTCCTAGTTAGTCACAAAAGGTTTGATACCAGGTTAAGGTCAAGAGCCAACCCCTGTGGATGTGGCATGCTTTCTCCAATTTGCCACAGACCCCACTACTGCTTATTTGTTTTACCATAGCCTGATGAACTCACTTTACCTTACCTGTGAGGCATATGTGAAATCTGACCTAACATATATCACATACTCAGTCTGGGTGTGTAATAAAAGCATATACTCCTTGTATTAGTTTGTTTTCATACTACTGTAAAGAACTGCCCGAGTCTGGGTACCTTATAAAGGAAAGAGGTTTAATTGACTCACTGTTCAGCATGGCCAGGGAGGCCTCAGGAAACTTACAATCCCGGCAGAAGGTGAACGGGAAGCAAGACACCTTCTTCACAAGGCAGCAGGAAGAAGTGCCCATCAAAGAGGGAAATGCGCTTTATAAAACTATCAGATCTCATGAGAACTCACTCACTGTCATGAGAACAGCATGGGGGGAACTGCCCGCACGATTCAATTACCTTCACCTGGTCTCTCCCTTAACACATGGGAATTATAATTCAAAATGAGATTTGGGTAGGGATATAAAGCTTAACCATATCACTCCTGTATCCCTTAGACAATAGAATAGTGCCTGGTACACAAGTGGTGCTCAATAAGTACTCATTGAATGACTGATGTTAGAAACATCTAAATTAGACACACCTGGAAGGAAATAGGATGTGAGGAAGATTTTGCAACCCATGTTCCTGAACTACATGTAGCCCAGAGAAGCCTTTTGTCCTTATATAGAGAGAACAAAGTGGAGAGGCTGCCAGCTCTAGGGAATGGTTTTTTTCTTTGAACTGGAAAGAAAGGTACGATCTCAGTGGATACATTTAAAAAAAAAAAAAGAGGAAGAATAAATGTAAGATTCTGTGGCAGTCAAAGGTTTTTGTTATGAAGGGCCTGATGCAGATTGGGCTTTCTAGAGCAGATAGTGAGATGGAATATGACATGCAGGTGATTTATGAGGATTAATACATCTAAAACGAAGAGGGCAGAAGCAGAATCGGGCAGAGGGAGAAATTGGATTGTGATGCAGTCTCAATCTACCCCTGAGGGAGTTCTAGAGCATATAAGGCCCATCAGAGTTATTTTCCAATTATCTGGCTGAGTCTCATACCCCAGCCTCATTCAGTCACAGGATAAGAACTAACTCAGCAAAGGAATGACCTTGACTGAGGCAGCTTTCAGCGGTCCAGACAAATTCTGAAGGAGCTGGCCACTGAAAACCACTTACTGAAGATGCTTCCAGGAGCTGGAGAAATAAGTTCTGCTTGAAAGAGGAACTGAGTGGTATAGCTATCTGTTTGCCTTGGAACCCACATTTAAAATTCTGCTCTTATCTCTAAATGAGGCTGTGGAAATAGTTACTGAAGTATTCTTTTTTTTTTTTTTTTTTTTTGAGACGGAGTCTCGCTGTCTCCCAGGCTGGAGTGCAGTGGCCGGATCTCAGCTCACTGCAAGCTCCCCCTCCCGGGTTTACGCCATTCTCCTGCCTCAGCCTCCCGAGTAGCTGGGACTACAGGCACCCGCCACCTCGCCCGGCTAATTTTTTGTATTTTTAGTAGAGACGGGGTTTCACCGTGTTCGCCAGGATGGTCTCGATCTCCTGACCTCGTGATCCGCCCGTCTCGGCCTCCCAAAGTGCTGGGATTACAGGCTTGAGCCACCGCGCCCGGCCGAAGTATTCTTTTGCTAAGAATTAGTTGACTAATTGTAAACATTCAAATTATACTATAATTTTTTTCAACTTTGTTTTAGTATTTCTTTAATTGTTAGGAGTCTCAAAAAGTAAAAAATAAAACGGTCCAGGCATCTCTCAAATTTTACAAGACTCTGGTATTGCTTGAATGTCCCACAGGATACAAAATTGAGCCCATTTACATGGTTGTAAATTGCTTTGGCATTCTGAATTAAAAACATCCTACAAATGTCAATGATGTACTGAAGATCTAGCTCTGGAAAGATAGATTGGCATTAGTGCCAAAGGGAAATAAATGGAGAAAGCTGTATTAGTTTCCTATTGCTGTTATAACAAATTGCCACAAACTTGGTTGTTAAAGCAACGGAAATTTATTGGCTGACAGTTCTGGAGGCCTGAAGTTGAAAATCAGCATCACTAGACTGAAATCAAGGGGTCAGCAGGGCTGCACTCCTTCTGGAGACTCTAGGGAGAATCCATTCTATGTTTCTTCCAGTTTCTGGTGGCTGCAGGCCTTTCTTGGCTTGCGTTTGCATTACTACAGTCTCTGTATTCATGGTCACTGTGTCTTCTATTCTGCTGTGTGCATACCTATTACTTTTGTCTTTTAAGGATATGTATGATTGCATTTAGGGCCCACACCCATAATTCAGAGTAATCTCTCCATTTCAAGATACTTAGTCATATCTACAACTCTCCCCCTCTCCCCACTGCTGGGCCCAATAAGGTAAGATTGACAGGTTCCACGGATCAGAATATGAATAACTTTGGGGAGGCCATTATTCAGTCTACCACAGTGTAGCTTCTCAGTCTTTGCTTTAGCTCTCATTAGGCTGCAGACTATTTGCTTTCTACCTACTGCAACGGCAGGAACCAAAAGGACACCCTATGTAAAGTGAAAGGATACCCTATATCCAGGGTGGGCCTCATGATGAAAAAACTAGAATTTCAACCTCCAGCACTTTGAGACCCACTTTAGGAAGGCCACGTTTGTGAGGGCAGGACATTTGCTGTATTTCAATACTATCAGAGGACCAGGTTGACAGTGAAGAACACAATAAAAATTGCCTTGTACCACATTTGACTATTGAAAGATTTTTTTTAGAATACACATTACTCTAGATTTACTAGAAAAAAAAGTTTCTAGATGCCCTGACACCAGTTTCTAGCTATTTCTCACATGTCAAGTTATCTCATTCTCAGAAACTTAGGCTAAGAGTTAGGCAGGAAGGGAACAGGATTATTTATTTACAGCGTGGTCTAGAGAATTTTAAAATAATAGACTTTCCATTAAATTGTAAAATTTCTCCTTGATGGATGTTACATTTAACCATTCTCTCCTTTTACTTTATGCCTCCCTAAAGAGCTCTTTCAAAAATGAACTTTAATTTGTAACTGAAGGATAACAGAACAAAGATTCTCTGCTTTCCTGTCTTCCATTTTCAGGCTTTATATGATGATTTTGCTGATAGAGGAGGAATGAAGGAGATTTGCTTTTCAGGCCAAGAAACAGCACCTGTTACCCTCTGGTCTATGCTCCCTGTGTGTAAAACATTTTCCTCTTGGCTTAGCAGAAATTAGGCCAATGCCTACATGTTTCAAGGCTAAGATACAACATCCTCACTTTAGAGCTAATCATGTACAGACATAAATCCTGTCTGTCGGTATTGTTGTGCTGTTTTTGCTATTCAAATTCATTCATTTTCTTTTTTTTAAATTGTGTTATAACATTATAAACAGTGGTCAAGTTTATTTTAAGCATTTACTGCTGAGATTTAAGCCATTTCCAGGTTATATAAAATGTATTCAAATTTGGGACTGACAAATCTCCAGTTTCTTGGGTTATTTACCGTTGGTTCAGTTACCTCTTTCACTAGGATGATAACTAAGCTTTACTCTGAAAAGCTCAATTCTTTATTTTGTTTCAGTTCCCACATCAGAACTTAATACTTATTCATGTTCTCTGCATGAGTTTCTTGGGACATTTCTGCTTACCCACACTTTCTTGCTGTTATTAAATAGGAGTCTATGTTCCAGAGACAACATTACTGAGTGTACATCATCAACATTTATAAAAGCTTGTTTTCAGTGCTGTCCTGTCCCAGGGATAAAGTGGATTCCTCTTTAGGGAAGGAATACATATTTCCTTTACCTCAGGACCTTTAAATCTAAGTTTCTTGGTGCCACTTTATATTGATGCTTTAGACATTTATTTCAAGAATACATTCCCAGTTTTTATAAAGCAGAAATAAAACATAAAGTACCCATTAAAAAATATATGTAGTATTTTTATTTCATCTTTTCAAGGATCATATATTTTCACTTCATTCTTGATCCTAACTCTTTGAGAATCACTGACATGGAAAGATTTTCTGTTGGATATTTTTAGATGTCTATAACTCTGCTGTTAAGAATTCATGTATCAAGTAGGTGGAGATCTACCAAATGAGTGTTCTTTTCTTAAGCTCCCAAAGTGATTGGTCTGATCCTGCTCAAGGATTTAAGATTTTCTTGGACAGCAATGTTAATCTTTTAGATACTCTATGTTAGTTTTGTTTATTGGTAAGTAGTAAACTTGTAGTCTTTAATTTTTGGTTAATTTCTTACTGTTTGCAACTATTGTTAACAATGGATATGATTATGTTAGATGCATATATAACATAACTTTCTAATTCATGTAAACTACTTAAACTGTACCCAAATTAAAGAATATAATAAAAAAATATGTGAACATGCAAAGCTTCAGAACAAAGTGTTTTGTCAGGATATGCTTGTGGTTTAGGGAAGAGAACTGACATTGGTAATAGTTCTATTGGCAACTTATATACCAGGCATTTTACATATATTATCCCACTCAATCCCGGTTTGGCCATCTGCTAGGTGTGTTGTCTTCAGCATATTACTTAACAATTTTTTACCTTAATTTCCCCATTTGGTGGAATGAAACAAAAGAAAAAAACCCAGAAAAATGAAATACTTGCATAGTTATGCTGAGGATTAAAGATTACATCACTTTGTGAAGAGTAGTGCCTGAGATAAAGTAAACACTATATGAATGTTTGATATTAACATCCTTCACTGATAAGGATACTGATGTTTTGGAAAGCTAGAGGACAAGACCATGATTGAAGAACTTGTAAGAGATGACTTGAGCTCTATACCAAGCAGTTTCTCATTTTAGTCTTGGCTCCGTGTTTAGCTAATATTGTAATACTGCTGAGCTTTGGTTTCGTTTTTTAGAAACTGAAAGTGTGGGGTTAACATGTATAGCCCTGTTCAATTCTAGTATTCCATACATTTTACTTCGAGCTTTGGTAACTGATGAACACCTACCTGGCTATGGGGAAAATTTGTTTTTCTCTAGAAATGGACAAAGACTAAAACAGTTGGCTCTAGACATGTGGTGGTCATTAAAAGTACATGGTAGACTCATCATTGGAAGGTGCCCACATGGTGGGAAAAGGTCAATCCCAGAAGCTGTGTTTAAGATATCTTAGTAGCAGGTAGCCTACTCTCCAAGTCTGGGAGGGAAAAAACTTCTTGCTCATTTTGTTACACTAGGATATAGGTGACAACCTAAATTCATCTGACAACACTACAAAAACAAGGTAAATGAATGGTGTACCAACTTAGGCTTCTGTAAGACACGAATGGGTGAAAAAGGAAAAGCATTTCAGATTTTTGTGGCCATATGAGGATGAAAACCCATGACTGTGCTTGAGTTTTCTTAGGCACAGGAGAAAGGATTTAGGTGGCACCAAAGTTATTTGACACCAGAAATCTGAAAGACAGTAAACATAGTTTCATTCCAAATGCTGAGTCATGTTTATGGGGAAGAAGAGAAACACTTAAGACTCTCATTTCCCTGAGGTCTTGGTCTTCACTAGATTGCCTTCTGCTGAAATAATTACTTCATGTTTTAAAATTTGGTTATGGTCATTGTTTCCTTTCTCATACCTCTACTTAGTCTTCCTACACTTTTAGTTTTAAATCAGTTTATTTGTTTCATTTGGTTTTAATACTATAAGCAAAAAAGAAGCAGTAGCAAGTGTTTGTTGAGAAGGCAAGGTTTTTGTTTTTTTTAATATTGTCTGTGGAGCTAGCATAGTAATTATTGAGAGCAATTCCGAGATTAATGATTATCTCCCACTTCCCCATGAAAGTATCTTAATAATGAAAAGAAAATGCTTAGGCATATAGGAAATTGTGTTCCTGTTAGATACTCTAATCAGCAATCAAACCCTTTCAGTGGAATTCTTGTTATGTTAGGAGCAAGACAGAGGGCTAGAGATAGGGAGGCAGAAAGCTACTTAGATACTCATAAAAAGAATTGTCAAAAAAGGCTTTAAAGTGCTATGTATTAGGCGAGAAAGAAAAATTTGTTTTTATATTTTAATCTCTTTAGAAAAGATTCATGGAATAAATAAGGCATAGTATTTTATTTTATAAGTGTCTGTGAAATCTTTTTATTTTCCTTTTCCTTTCAAGATAGAGTCTCGCCCTGTCGCCCAGGCTGGAGTGCAGTGGCGTGATCTCAGCTTACTGCAACCTCTGCCTCCCGGGTTCAAGCAATTCTCCCATCTCAGCCTCCCGAGTAGCTGGGACTACAGGCGTGTTCCACCAGACCTGGCTAGGTTTTGTATTTTTTAGTAGAGACGAGGTTTCACCATGTTGGCCAGGCTGGTCTTGAACTCCTGACCTCAGGTGATCCTCCTGGCTTGGCCTGCCAAAGTGCTGGGATTACAGGCGTGAGCTAACGTGCCCGGCCAGTGTCTGTAAAATCTTAAAATAATGATCATAAACCTCTACATTTTGAAATTAATGTTCATTAACATTTTTTTTTAATTTCCATTTTTTATTTTAGATTCAGGGGCTACATGTGCAGGTTTGTTTCAAGGGTAAATTGTGTGGTGCTGAGATTTGGGCTTCTATTGATTCCATCATCCACATACTGAATGTAGTACCCAATAGGAAGTTTTCAGCCCTGTCCCCCTCCCTCCTTTTGGATTCCCCAGTGCCTATTGTTCCCATCTTTATGTCTGAGTGAAACCATGATTTAGCTCACACTTACAAGTGAGAACATGTGATACTTGGTTTTCTGTTCCTACATTAGTTTGCTTAGGATAACAGCCTGCAGCTGCATCCATGTTGCTGCAGCTGCATCCATGTTGCTGCAAAGTGATTTTGTTCTTTTTTAGGGATGTGCATTTTTAAGAATTAACAACTTTGAAAATATGCTCTAAATAACTTATGCTCTAATTGCAAGTCAGCAATGTTTTATTGGAGAAAATTATCTACTATACAACAGTTTCCTATTTATTTTATTCAAGTCAATAGTTGAGATTAGATGTGTGTGAAGAGTGGGGGAGTGGAAACTATAGAGCAGAGGTACACGGTCTTGAAAAAGAAGATTCAGAGTAAATTGTGTGCTGATCAGGTGAAGCTTCCTTCCTTGTCTGTGTCCCTTGACCCCACTCCCATGCACACCTTTTTCCTTCTGCGTCCTTTCTGAATCCCACCAGATGCCAACATCCTTCTGCTGTCCTTTGGTTGCTCTGGGCCCCAAATTTGGCAAGAGGAATCATGTCCAATGCTCCTGATTTTTCTCTCTCTCCAACTATGCCCTACCTCCTATTCTCTACCTCCTCCTGTATCCAAATCAGACTCAGGGGCTGATGGTCATGGGTTATTGATATAAGAACTGAATCTTACATCAGTTCTTGGCTTGTTAGTTAAACCGCCTTTGCAAAATTATGACCTAGACAGTGAAAGAGATCTAACTTAACCGACTCCATCTTGCTTCTAACCTACAAACTGTCCTTGTTCATTCCTGGGCGTAGGCTGAACTAACTTTGGGAGAAACTTAGTTTACAGTTTATAGTTTTAACAAAGATGGTAACAGCCCTTTCCCAAAGCAGACCTCCCTCTTGTCTGGAGACTAGATTGCCTTTGTAGGACTAACAGCCACAAAAGATTAGAAACTATGGTTTAGGAGTCAGTCTGACCCTCCCTAAACTGCTTCTAAGATCAGTACTTGAGATATTTTGCAGACCCTGCACTTGACAGATAAGCTGGTACCACCTAGATCAATAAACTGACTCCTCTGATCTTGTGGCCCTCCACCCAGGAACTGACTTAGTGCAAAAAGACAGCTCCAACTCCCTATGATTTCATTCCGGACCAATCAGCACTCCTGGCTCATTGGCTTCCCCCAACCCACCAAGTTGTCCTTAAAAAAGCTGCTCCACGAATGCTCAGGAGTCTGATTTGAGTAATAATAAAACTGATCTCCTGCACAGCTGGCTTTGCGTGAATTACTCTTGCAATTCCCTTGTCTTGATGAATCGGCTCTGTCTAGGCAGCGGGCAAGATGAACTCCTCGGGTGGTTACACTAGCTAGCAGTGTGAGTAGGACTAGTGGGGAAAAAAATCAGGTGACATTGCATGGATTGGACCAGATCGCTTACCTAAGCATTCATTTCAAATCAAGAAACACATAAACATCAGTTATACTCAGGCACTATGCTAGGCACTAGAGTACAAAAGTGAGTAACTGATGGTCCCATTTCCCAAGCACTGAACTGATCTGGGACAATCAGTGGGAAAGAAATCCAGGACTGGCACCCAATTCAACCAGATTATTCCTTTTCTGGGTAACATGTTGCATTTCTAGATAAATGATTAGGGTTTGAAGAAAAAATGATAAAATATTGGTTTGATTTGTCAAACTAAAGAAAAAAGAACTGAGGCAACTTAATATAACCAGTCTCACAATGTTGCCCAGTTACAAGTAAGTTTTATTTATTTATTTTATTTATTTATTTTTGAGACGGAGTCTCACTCTGTCACCCAGGCTGGAGTTCAGTGGTGCCATATCAGCTCACTATAACCTTCGCCTCCCAGATTCAAGTGATTCTCCCGCCACAGCTTCCTGAGGAGCTGGGATTACAGGCATTCGCCACCATGCCCGGCTAATTTTTGTATTTTTAGTAGAGATGGGGTTTCACCATGTTGGTTGGGCTGTTCTCGAATTCCTGACCTCTTGATCTGCCCACATCATACTCCCAAAGTGCTGAGATTATAGGCGTGAGCCACCGCGCCCACCCGGCCACAATAAAGTTTTTAAAGGAAAAGAAGAGGTGGTTTCCAAGTTGTTTACCAATAATTTACATAAAAACAACATAAACTATTGATTGCCTATAGATTGTTCTTTGTATCACAAATTCCAGGAACATGAAGATATGGTTGGGCAGTCAGTCATGAACAAAATGCCTTTAAACAATCGCCCCTGAGCATGAGTGTAGGGGCACAACCTATGTCCCATACTCAAGTCTCTCTGGGCCTGATAAATTTTGCATACCTCACATTGCTCAAATGCTCTGAACTATTTTTCTTTTCTCAATTACAATTTCTTTTCTCTGGTTGCTCATTAGATTCAACTGGGGGGAGCTTTTAAACCATGGTTCTCAAACTTTAGTGTGCACCAGAACTACCTGAAGGGCTTGTAAAATCTGGGTAGCTCAGCCCCAGCCCCAGAGTCTATGAATCAGGTCACTGGAGTACAGTTTCTATCAAGTTCTCAGGTGATGCTGATGCTGCGGGCTCCAGTGACTACACTTTTAGACCCAGTTTTGAAATACAAGGACTTGCAGATCCCACGTCCAGACGGATTCATTGGACTTGGGGATGGAAATCTGGCATTTCACCCTTCCCCGCCCCCTCCCCCCAATTTTAATGTGTTCAAGGGTGAGAATCATTGCTCCTCTGTGGACTATGGATGGTTCCCTCAAGTTACTGAGTTTGAGACTTAATAAATAAATGCATTCCTCTGGGTCAACTATAGGAGTTCTGCGGTATTTAAGGACATTAAATGAGTACTTAACACTTTATTTAAAAAAATACACTGCGTTTTTGGTTCACACTAATTTTCTTCCTTCTTTTGGAAAGGCATTTCCGTCCATCTCCTGGATATTTTCCAATACCACGATAGAAAGGTTATTAGTACAGCACCCAGAGGTCTTCGGAGCAAAGCTCTTAAAGAAGTGGGTCCATTTGAGCCCCAACTCCGCCTTCCTTAGGTCCCCTTGGGCTTGTCTAGCCCTAGTAGTTCCAACAAGTGAGCTGGGCATGCTCAGTGGGCAGGGTCGTTTCTTTTTTGGGGGGGTTGGGGGGGTTGCAAGTGGGAAGCCTGCTGTTCAACTGCCGGGGCTCTCCGCCTCCCCCCACCTGTATGAGGCTGGGCCTGGGGAACCTGTGCTCAGCATTCCACCCCCTGGAGCTTGGGCTTGGGCTTGGTCTTCCCTGCGGGTCCCTGCGCTGACATTCAGGCGGGGAGCCAGGAGGCCTGGCGCGGCTTGAGCCCGCCGGGGGAGCCGGGCGAGAGTCTGGGTTCTGACGGCGGGGTCGCAGGGTCGCCCGCCTCCTGGACGCGTCTGTAGGCCTAGGGAAGCCAGCCGGCCGGGAGGTGCAGAGTAGGAGAAGCCAGATCCGGGGGCGAACAACGAGAAGTCGTCAGGTAAGCCAGCCCCGCCAGCCTGCCGGCCGGCGAGTGTCTCCCCTCCCCCAGGCAGATGGCCAGGGCGGCCCGCATGGGCGAGGGCACAGGAAATCGGACACCGCCACCGTCTTCCCCAGCCTGGCCTAGCTCAGGCTTTCCAGTCCGCCAGCCCGCTGGCAAGGCGGGGCGGAGGTCTGGAGTCCGGCACCACCGAGGCACAAAGCAGGAACTGCAGCCGCGGGCGAGGGCCCTTGCGTGTGGCGCTGCGCGACCCCACCCGGCGGCGGGAGCCGCGTCCCCGTCTAGTCACGTTCATTGGGCCGCGGAGACCTCCTCGCTCGCCGCCCGCTCTTCGCACCGCTTTTCCCTCCCACACTCCAGCCAACCCCGGCCCCGGTTCCTGCCCCCACTTCCGCGTTTCCCCGCTGGGCCGGAGGAGCCTGGGCCCGAGGTATCCGGGCTGGAGGTGGCGGCCTCGCCGCCCGGGTCAGCCCTCCGGGAGGGAGCAGGCGCGGGAGCTGGAGGAGGAAGTCGGGAAGAGGGAAGGCGGGGGCGCGGCCCGCCCGGCGCTCGAGTTACACCCGCCCAGCCCGCCTCGAGTGACAGCCCCGCGCGCCGCGCTGCTAGCACCCGGGCCGAGGCTCTGATTCCGGGGGGAGGCCGACTCCACCCTGGCTGGAGGAACTGGGTGCCCCTGCCCGCTGGCCCCTCGCGCGTGAGGATCTATCTCAGGTGTGTGCTTCCTGGGAGACCCCTTTCCCCGCCCTTAGGATTCTAGGGGGGAGTGGTCCCTTTCTGACCCGGGCGAGTGTTCAGGGACTCCAGTGTTGCGGTAGGTGGTGGCGGGAAACGGGAAAGATTTAGAATTTCTTCCCATCAGCAGAAGATGGACTCGCTTTTCTCTAGGGTTTCGTTGTTTATATTTTGGAGGCGGCAGTTGTAAAACAGTACAGTGGCAGGACTTTTGGGGCGAGGGTTGGTACCCCATTGAAAGTTTATGCAAACTTTTAGCTTGTAGACGGGGCTAGTCTGATAAGGATTGTTGCTCCCTTCCGAAGCAAGAGTGAGAACGAGTCTGGACGGGGGCTGAGGCTTCTTTGAGAAACTCAGCGCCTGGCGTGTGACTGTCCTAGGAGGAAATGGAAGGTGCACACTGATAACTTAAAGCAGCCTCCACTCCCCACGTAGTAACTTCTACCAGCAAAAATAGATTTGCAAAGAGTGCTTTGGCAGGAAGGTGTAGCTGGGTGAATGAAGTGCTGCTCTTAGCAGATGGTCTCTAGTCTGGCTTCCACCTTGTGCAGTGGAATATTCACTCTCAGAAGAGTTCCAGAGTAATTTACAAACACAAATTCTCACAAAGTGTTAGTGACATGGGCAACCCAAATCACACAACACATTATAAATATCATAGGAGGCAGCTATAGAAATAGCAGCTAGTCAACTTATACTTGTATAAATAGGTGAGGGGAGGAAGTTAGTAAGTGACAGGGAGTCTTTATTGCTAAAACAAAACTGTTAGTATTTTGCACGTGTTCCAAGTTTAAAGAGATGTGAAGTTTGTTTTTGGCGTGTGGAGGGTGTTGGCAGCTGTCACACTGGGCCCAGGCACTTCTTGGTAGCTACTGACCGACCACTCTAATCCCAGTCCTACAGTTCTTGCTGGCCAGCACATGACAGCAGGATGCCATTGCCCAATGGAGACCGTGTGCAGCCTGGGGAACCTTGTGATGTGGATGTTGAAACCCCCCTCTGTTTCCCACAGGGGCGTTATGTCAAATTACAACACTCCCGTGACTTTTACAAATCAACTCTTCAAATACAGCAATATTTTAATGAATAAATGGATAAATGTGGGGTTTTGGGTTTGAGAACCAACACTGGATTCATTGCAACAGTCCATTCTCATAGCTCACAGAGTCATTTTATTTTATAAAGAAATTCTAAGCAGCTTTAGAGCTCTGCTTCCTTCTCTCTCCCTTGTGATTCATTCAAAGATGCAATGGCTTGGTTCAGGAATTGACAAAAAGGCCACAGTGTTACCAATTGTTAGTGAATGTTACTACCCCCTTTAGTTTGTTGTAACTAATCTTATTGTAGATATTTTAAAAGATTTGATGATGATTGTGCGTAGCTCGTGTTGGTAAACTATTACAACTCTGAACTTACTCTGGTTGTTTTCTTTCCTCTCTAGTATGTAAGTTCTATGAGAGTAGGGCTTGTCCTGTCTTGCATACTTTCAAAACTCTAATGCCTGGAGTGGTGACTAGCTTGTAATACACCCTCAATAAATGTTTTCTCAATGAGTGACCTCTAATGCCTAGAGGGGTGACTAGCTTGTAATACGCCCTCAATAAATGTTTTCTCAATGAGCAACCGAACTGTGGAACAAACTCTAGCTGAGGGTAGTTGCGGAGCAGGGAGCCAAGGACTTTGGCCTTAGGTCATCTTTTAAAACTCAGCCTCAATTGTCTCATTGGCAAAATATGGATACTAAATGCAATGACATGTGTGCAAGTGCTAGCAATGTACTTGGCAAGTGGTAGACTTCAAAAGACTAGCTTCCATCCTGTATTTTTCCTTCTTATACTCAAATAGGAAAATATGGGCAAAGAATATAGTTAGCTTGAAAATTTGGGCAAAGAATTCTTGCATGTTGTGCATGAATTATCCGTATATTTTTTTCGGTTAGTTTAGTGTGTTGGGCTGGGGAGAGGAGAGGTGAGTTAGTGGTAGCTATGGTTATTAGAGAAGGGAAGCAATTTTCAGATCAGTATCTAATTTCTCAGTTTTATTTTTTTAATGTGATGATGTTTCTGTTTAGGTTTTCCAAAACTTGATTCTTTCTGTTTGTCAACACCTGGACTCATGGGGCGATCCTAAGTGCAGAAACAACACTTCAGAAAGAGGACTAGAAATCAATATATGAACACTAGTCTTCTTAAATGAAATTTTCTGTATTCTTGTGCAGCATTATATTGTAATAAGTGCTAGATTAAAAAAAAAGTTATCCTCTTTTGAAAAGCTTACAGTTGTTTACCAAGGTAAAACATAGATGGAACACAATTGGAGACCAACATAAGACCTTGTACAATCATTTTTCCAGTGGTAGGATATTGGCCAGAACTGTTGTGATTATGAAGGAAAAGGTTAATATTGGCTCAAGTAGTTGGAGACAGCTTCCTGCCAAAGAGAATGTCACTTCAGTAACAGAGGGACTTATTTCCTGAAGATGATAGAAAAGATCATCTTTGTTTCAGGAATGTTTGCTATTGTGTACTTCATTGTATGAAAAAGCCAACATAATCGTGTACTTCCAAAAATGATCTTTCTGTTGAAAATTATATGGGAAATCTTCAGTAAAATTTTGCATATGCAAGAAATGAATACTTGTCACTATGTCTGTGAAGTTTAAAGCTCAGGGTTGGCGTTAAAATGGTAACTCTTCATTCTTGTCACCTTTAACACACTTGCTTAAAAATGTGTCAGATAGGTCACGTGCAGTGGATCACGCCTGTAATCCCAGCACTTTGCTTTGGGAGGCCAAGGCAGGTGGATCGCTTGAGCCCAAGAGTTTTGAGACCAGCCTGAACAACATGGAAACCCCATATTTACAAAAAATACAAAAATTAGTCAGGCATGGTGGCCTGTGCCTGTAGTCTCAGCTACTCAGGAGGTCAAAACTTGAGAATTGCTTGAGACTGTCTCAGAAAGAAAAAAGAAAAAAAAAAAGCCAGGCAGGCACCATGGCTCATACCTATAATCCCAGCACTTTGGCATGGGAGGCCTGGGCAGGTGGATCACCTGAGGTCAGGGATTTGAAATCAGCCTGGCCAACATGGCAAAACCCCATCTCTACTAAACATACAAAAATTAGCTGGGCATGATGGTGGGCACCTGTAATCCCAGCTACTTGGAAGGCTGAGGCGGGAGAATTGCTTGAACCCGGGAGGCAGAGGTTGCAGTGAGTCAAGATTGTGTCATTGCACTCCAGCCTGGGTGACAGAAGGAGACTCTGTCTCAAATAAGTAAGTAAGTAAATAAATACATAAATAAATAAAATAAAAGTGTCAGATGGCCTGCCAGTTACTCTATTCAGTTTTGACAATGGGGTGTATTTTATATATTTTTTACCTGGAGTATAAGGAGAAAATTATTAATCATCAGGGTTGAAATGCCTCTCAACCTGCCAAATTCAAAAATTGTTTCTTGGGAGATAGAGAAGAGCTGAATGGAACTAAACTAAGAAGATGTTATTAAGTAAGTTTTAGTTGCTCATCAAAATACTTAAATAATTCCATCATGTCTTAAGACTTTTGAGGTAAGAAAACTTAGAAGTGGTATGTTAGGGCAAGAAGAAACTAATAAAGTGTGCTTTACTTTTCTTTGTTTTAGAATTGTTGACATGATGTGTGAAAGAAATGTAAGAGGAAGATATAATCAAACTCAACTCCAAGTGAGAAAGACAACGGCCAATGTGGCTGCAAGCCAGGAAATCTCTAACAATTTTAGAATAGACTTCTTCCTGTAATATATAACCGGGGATTGATCTCAGGAACATTTAAGAAAAAGAAAGGAAGAGATGTTGATGTTTTGAATACCTGAGAATGTTTAGATAATGATTGTGGTCAGAATGCATCCAGAATTCTAATTTGTGTCCTGACGTGAATGTGACCAAGTTTGTTTGTTTGTTTCCTTTGGCTTGTGTTCCAGGATTTTGATCTTTTGTTAGAGGCTCTTACTAGTTCTTTGGGTTGTGTGTTTCTTCCTATATCATATCTGTGCTCTTATTTCCTATTTTTCAGTTGAGAATTTTATGTTCTTTCAAAACCAGATTTCTGATTTATGCAGCAAAAACACGATTTATGATTTATTTAGGTCAGGCTTTGGTTCAATTAGTTCACAAAATTAGTGGGAAAAATTGGTTAATAGATGTCTCTCCTTCTCAAGTACAAATGTATTGTGACGTATTGTGATATAGTAAGAAAGATACTTGTCCCCTGTTCTGACTAACGAACTTTTAAGACCCTTGGAATCTCTGGAATGATGAGTGTCTTTTTCTACACTGCTGAGATGACAGGTGACTCTTGGTAGAACCGTAGATAGCTTCAGGATGGGGATGGGAGCTGGTGCCAGAGGAACCAACTATGTAATTAGAGGGTTAGAATTTCAGCTTCACTCCAGACCTCTGGGGAGGGGAGAGTGGCTGGAAATCAGTCAGTCACCAGTGGATAATGATTTAATCAATCACGCCCATATCACGGAGCCTTCATAAAAACCTTAAATTTTGGAAAGCTTCTGAGTTGGTGAATACATGGAGGTGCTGGAAGGAAGGCATGACAAGAGAGGGCACCCCTTCTCCCATTTCTTGCCCTGTGTACCTCTTCATCTGGCTGTTGATTTGTGTCTTTTATAATACCTTTTGTAATAAACTGGTATACATAAGCAGGCCCATTGTGGTGGCTCACACCTGTAAGCCCAGCACTTTGGAAGGCCAAGACAGAAGGATAATTTGAGCCCAAGTGTTTGAGATCAGCCTGGGCCATGTGGAGAGACCCTGTCTCTACAAAAAATTAAAAACAACAACAACAAAAAACTAGTTAGGCGTGGTGGTCCATGCTTGTAGTCTTCACTACTCTGGAGGCTGAGGCAAGAGGATCTCTTGGGGCCAGGAGGTCAAGGCTACAGTGAGCTGCGTTAGTGCCACTACGCTCCAGCCTGAGTGACAGAGCGAGACCTTGTTTCAAAAAAAAAAAAAGAGAAAAAAAAAGTAAGTAAAGTTCTGTTAGCCATTACAGCAAATTATCAAATCTGAGGATGGGGTTGTAGGAACCCCTGATTTGCAGCTAAGTTTAACAGAAGTGTGGATATCCCGGGGCCCACTATTTTTGACTGGCATCTGAAGTGGAGGGCAGTCTCATGGGACTGAGCCCTTACCCTGTGGTGTCTGCACAAACTCTGGGCAGTTAGTGTCAGACTAAATTAAATTGTAGAACATTCAGTTGGTGTCCCTAGATAGAGAGTTTCTTGGTGTGGAAAACCCATACATTTGGTGTCAGAAGTATTGTGACTAGAGGAATAATTTTTCTTTATATATGTATTGGCAAAACTTAAAGACATTATTTGGGGACATCTTTTAATTATTCAAATGAAATAATTATTCATGTACTATATTTTTGACAGTGAGATACTGTCAAAGTCTGGGTACTTTAGAACAATGACTGATTTAGATTTTTCAAGCCTTATATTTTTTGAATACTGAAACGTCCTCTGTGGAATCTCATGCTGGATTGTCCACATATATCCTTCTATAAAAGGTTTTAATATAGGGGGAAAAACAAACCCCACAAACTATGACAGACATATTGTTTTCTGAAATCGAGATTTCTAGAAGCTGCTACTGTCAAATGAGATAACCTCTGAGTATTACTTGGTAACAATGGGGTGACATGCTGAGAATGCTTTGCTACTTGTATCTGCTGATGACCACCAAGGCCAAGCAGAAACTTTAGATAGCTAGACACATATATGGAACAAAAGTTTATGTTCAAGGTAAACTTGTTAGGAAAACTTTGGTCAAGATTCCAAGAAAACATAAAATAAGCTTCTAAGTATACTTCAAAAGTGACGAAAATAATACAGTTCAGAGTACTAGGTTCTCAAAAGTTGCTTTCTTTTAATTTTAACTGAATAAAAGAAAGGATATTGGCTAAGTGGTGGCTCATGCCTGTAATCCCAGCACTTCGGGAGGCCAAGGTAGGAGGATCGCTTGAGCCCAGGAGTTTGATACCAGCCTGGGTGACATGTGAGACACTGTCTCTACAAAACATAAAAAATAAGCTGCGTCTGGTGGTGCGTGCCTCCTACTTAGGAGGCTGAGGTGGGAGGATCCCTTGAGCCTAGGAGGCTGAGGCTGCAGTGAGCCATGATTGCACCACTGCACTCCAACTTAGGTAACAGAACAAGACCCTGTCTCAAAAAGATAAATGAATAGATAAATAATAAAAAACAATAAAAAGAAAGGATGTTTTGTTTCATTGTGGTAATGCCAAACTCCTTTGATCATGTCACTCTCTCTGCTCCACCGTTCCATGGGTTACTCTGCCCTATTTGATCAAGTTCTAAATATTTGTCTTGGAATTAATTCAAGGACTCCTCCATTCTCACCCTAATATTAAGGTGCTGTCCTTATCTTCTCTATGATCCAGTCACATTGGGCTAGTTGGAATTCCCTAAATATATATTCCTACGCTGTCCCTATTCTGATGTTCTTCCTTTTAATTCACTTTTTGAAATCCTAACAAACCTTGAGTGCCCTGATCCCTGGCTACTAATTTTTATGACATTTTCCCTCACAGCCCCAGTCAGAAATGTCTTGTATATTTTCTAAACCCTTCAGCTACTCTTTTTATGCTACTCATAATTCCCTTATAGATGCTTGTCTCCTGTAATTATTTGCAGACATGCATAATTTCCTTTCCTATGGAAGATCATGCTGGATCTTACACAATTTTATAGACCTCACATGCCTAATCCAAGTGCCTTTCATGTGGGTGACACCTAGTAAGTAGTTGTTCATGAATGGTTGCCCCATAATTCAGTCAGACCCTAATTCAAGCAATAAGTGATAAGAGTGTATTGGGTGTAATTGGACACCAGATACCACACAGGCAGGTGTATTTCAGGTAATCTATTCAACTGGATACTTTACACTGTATGTTTTTTAGGCATCTCTCTCCCTACACATTTGGCAGTTTTAATCTTTTTATTTTTATCTCAAAAAATTTTTCCCTCTCTTAAGGTGCTGAGAGGTTTAATATCCTAAGGATATTTAGGAGAGGGAAGGGGCGAAGTGACATTATAAAAGCAATCCTTGAAGAAAATCAGTGGAGGAATCTACAAATAAGGAGGCCACTTAATGTCCACTGAGAACTCAGCACCCCTGTCAGGACACCAGAGCTTCCTTCTTTTCACCAATTTCTCCCTTCCCCCACTTACCCACCTAATCCAATCTCATAACAATCTGGAAAATGAATTCCTAACAAGATGACTTATAAAAATTATTTTGTCACCCTTATCAAAGGTGTTGGATTCTATGGGGACAACGCCTTGGGGACCATGTATGTAGGCTAAGTCAAAGGTGGGCAGTGCCTACTTCTGAGCATCCCTGCAGCCACATTATAGCCACTCCAGTGTGGCTTTGGTTAGCGTCTGGACCTTTCACTTTTCTCCTCTGTCAAATAAGGTGGCTGGATTGGATGAATTTGAAGTCCATGGAGAGCATGAAATGTTTATTTCTCTTGTCCTACCTAAAAGGAAGCCAGTC
The DNA here is from genome assembly GCF_047675955.1 of Chlorocebus sabaeus. Classification (NCBI taxonomy): domain Eukaryota; kingdom Metazoa; phylum Chordata; class Mammalia; order Primates; family Cercopithecidae; genus Chlorocebus; species Chlorocebus sabaeus. Next base: position 43,664,322 of record NC_132913.1, read on the forward strand.
CTGGTCACTGGGTTCTGTTTGCCTCTGGACCCTGGCCTAGATTTTCCTTTTGTTGCCTGGAGTTTGGGGTTTCTTTGCACTCAGCCTCTCCAGGTATAGCATTCACATCTAGAGGCTGCCACATTCTTTTATCTCTCTTCAGGATTATGCTCGTAGGACCTATCAGAACGAGTATATTTTCACTTTTTTCTTTCATTATGTTTGCTAGTATTAACCCCTTTTCCCCATCCCCACCCACCATTAAGTAGCTGGGATACTTATCTAAAAAATATAGATACTGCGGGGGGCAGTGGCTTATGCCTGTAATCCCAGTACTTTGGGAGGCCAAGGGAGGTGGATTGCTTGAGCCCAGGAGTTTGATACCAGCCTGGCCAACATGGTAAAACCCTGTCTCTACTAGAAATACCAAAATTAGCTAGGTGTGGTGGCGGGTGCCTGTATTCCTAGCTACTCAGGAGACTGAGACACAAAAATTGCTTGAACTTGGGAGGTGGAGTTTGCAGTGAGCTGAGACCATGCCATTGCACTCCAGCCTGGGCAACAGAACAAGACTGTCTCAAAAACAAATACACACACATACACACACACAAACACTAACATAATTTTATTTATTATTATTTTTAAAGACAGAATCTTGCTCTGCTGCCCAGGCAGGAGTGCAGTGGCACATTTATAGCTCACTGTAGCTTTGAACTGCCTCATGCGATTCTTCCGCCTTAACCTCCTGAGTAACTAGAATGACAGGTGTGTGCCACCATGCCTGGCTAATTAAAAAATATTTATTAGAGACAGTGTCTCACTATGTTGCCCAGGCTGGTCTTGAACTCCTGGTCTCAAGCAATCCTCCTGCCTTTGCCTTAGAAGTGCTGGGATTACAGGCATGAGCCCCTGTGCCTGGCCAGATTCACAGAATTTTAAAATAGGAACGAGTTTAGCAATTTAACCTAACCTGGTCTTTTTCTTATTAATAATAAATAGCAATGACAAGTATTTATTAAGCAGTTGCCATTTTCTAGGCACTGTGCTGAGTACTTTGTTTACGTTTTTAAATGTATCAACAGTGAACCCTGTCATATCAGGGAGCAAACAGGTACAGAGAAGTTAAGGGACTTACAAAGCCACGCATGTAGTTATTTTCTGGTATGGCAGAAACTGTCTTAAGAACTGTTTTAAAAACAATAGAATGGAGAGATAATCCTATTCCTATTTCTGTAATGTATTTCCTGGCTTTTGCTACATTGTATTCCACTGCCCAACTCATTGAACTTTGCCATTTGACACTTAACACTTCCCAGTTCTTTACCTTGTAGTGCACTAGTTTTCACCAGTGATGCTGAACTTGTTTAAATAGTTGCATACATAGCACAGCATGCCTATAATGACATTGCTTATGATTTGACTTGTAGGAATCCACGACATTGTTAAAATTTTCTTAGTCTTTTTTTTTTTTTTTTTTTTTGAGACGGAATCTTGCCCTGTCCCCCAGGCTGGAGTGCAGTGGCGCGATCTCGGCTCACTGCAAGCTCCGCCTCCTGGGTTTAGGCCATTCTCCTGCCTCAGCCTCCTGAGTAGCTGGGACTACAGGCGCCCGCCACCTCGCCCGGCTAGTTTTTTGTATTTTTAGTAGAGACAGGGTTTCACCGTGTTAGCCAGGATGGTCTCGATCTCCTGACCTTGTGATCCGCCCGCCTCGGCCTCCCAAAGTGCTGGGATTACAGGCTTGAGCCACCGCGCCCGGCCCAAAATTTTCTTAGTCTTAATGGATGCAGAAGCAACGTGCAACTTGCTATCAGTCTTCTTTTCCACTCCTATACTTGGGTTTCTGATAGTTATTGTGAAAATGAAAATGATTGTGTGTATTGGAGATGTATAAAAATGTATGTTTTCCAGCCTTAGTCATGGGAGAGTTCTCTTACCTTTTTCTGCGTAATACATTTTTCTATTTCTTGCTGTAGTTGTTTTCAAACTTTCAGCATTTTCTTTGAGTCTTTTATGTCACCCATGCATTTCTTTATTAAAAGATGATGGTTAGTGGTTAGGGTAGGCTCAACTGTCATAACGGAAAGACCTGAAAATAGATACAAGCTCAAGCACAAATTTAATTTTTGCTTATATCATGGTCTTTGTTGATGGATCACTTTCCTCTCAATGATTCAGGCACTCTGGGTTCTTCCATTTTATGACTCAACAGTTCCTTAGGGCTTTCTTTTCAACTACAGCCAGCCAGTGGATGGTGAAAGGGAAAGTCAAGAAGCATATCTACTTTCTAAGCACATAATCTTATTTTTTTGAGATGAGTCTTGCTCTGTCGCCCAGGCTGGAGTGCAGTGGCGGGATCTCGGCTCACTGCAACCTCTGCCTTGTGGGCTCAAGTGATTCTCCTGCCTCAGCCTCCCAAGTAGCTGGGATTACAGACTTGTGCCACCACGCCCAGCTAATTTTAGTATTTTTAGTAGAGATGGGGTTTTGCCATGTTGACCAGGCTGGTCTCGAACTCCTGGACCTCAGGCAATCCGCCCGCCTCCGCCACTCCAAGTGCTGGGATTACAGGTGTGAGCCACTGCGCCTGGCCTTAAACACATAATCTTGAATGAATGCATTAGTTCTGCTCATATACCATTGGCTGGAAGTCTGTTGTGTAGTGATACTTACCTGAAAGGGAGATTGGCACATGTAGTCTAGCTGCAAGTCCAGGAAGAAGAGAATATGCATTTTTGATAATGACTTCGCTGTCCCCTGTGTCCTTGCAGTTTTTTTTGTTTGTTTTTTTTTAAGATGGAGTCGGGCTCTGGCACCCAGGCTGGAGTGCAGTGGTACGATCTTGGTTCACTGCAACCTCTGCCTCCTGGGTTTAAACCTCAGCCTCCAGAGTAGCTGGGATTACAGGTACGTGCCACCACGCCTGGCTAATTTTTGTATTTTTAGTAGAAACGGGGTTTCACCATGTTGGCCAGGCTGGTCTCGAACTCATGATTTGCCTTCCTTGACCTCCCAAAGTGCTGGGATTACAGGCATGAATCACTGCCCCCGGCCCTTGCCTTCTGTTATTCTGAGAGAATTGAAATAACGTGTCAAATCTTAATATTTTTCTCCATTCCACATCATTTCTATATCTGAATCCATCAACCCCTCATTAATTCTTGACTTAGAGGTGGTTATCCAAAGTTGATGCTTTCCCCCATACTCTGGATTCCCCATTCCCTTCAGATGTCTTATTTTATGAAATTTTTCTATGCTTACCTGTTTTGTATTTATTTGTTCGTTTGTATTGGAGATGCTGAGATGCATTTCAAATATTTACAAGAATGCTCAAGATTCTCCCATTACAAAAACAAACAAGCAAGACCAATAACCAACATTGCCCCTGTGCCCCATTCTGCCTTCTTGCTACATGCTCTCTTTCTCCTTTCCTTCAAGCTCTTCTTCCTTAAAGTGTCTTTTGTGCCTATTTTTCTACTTCCTCACCTTCCATTCACTCCACAACTTTTGGAATCTGTCTTTTATCTCAGATGAATCACTCTGTGTCTTTTTCTTTCCTAAGACAGGGTCTCACCCTGTTACTCAGGCTGAAGTGCAGTAGCACCATCATAGTTCATGGCAGCCTGGAACTCCTGGGTTCAAGCGATCCTCCTACATCAGCCTCCTGAGTGGCTGGGACCCCAGGTTCAGGCCATCATACCTTATTGATTTTTAAAAATTTTTATAGAGATGGAGCCTTGCCATGTGGCCCAGGCTGGTCTTGAACTCCTGGGCTTAAGTGATACTCCCTCATTAACCTCCCAAAGTGCTGGGATTACAGGTGTGAGCCTGGCCCAAATCTGCTCTTGTTATGATTATGAGTGTCCTCTTGACTGACAAATCAATGAGATTTTATTACTTAAAATTGCCATGATTCTGCTCATTCTCTTTTCTGTGAAACTGAGTTTTCACTAGGCTATTGTGACATCTTCTCTTGGATTACTCCTTATGGATCTCTTTGCAGGTTCTTTGCCTTGAGCCTTGATATTGGAATTCCCAGGGTCTGTCTTTAGTTCACTGTCTTTTCTCTGTTGATGCTTTTTCCACCAAGTTCATCAATATCCCTGATTTCATTCAATCCCAAATCAACATTCTTAGGCAGACTTATTCGCTAAACTCAGGCATTTCCACTTACATGTCCCATAGTTGGGTCAGGACCCATAATTTCTTCCTTCTTGCATATGCTATTCCTTTCCATATTGACAAATGCCATCATCTTTTCTCTCACTGCCTACATCATCCATCCATTTGTTCGTTAGGTCTATCAATCACCTAATATATGTCAGTAATTTTTCCTTTTCTTTTTTTTTTTTGAGTCTTACTCTGTTGTCTAGGCTGGAGTGCAGTGGCACGATCTCGGCTCACTGCAACCTCTGCCTCCCAGGGACAAGCAATTCTCTGCCTCAGCCTCCCCAGTACCTGGGATTACAAGCACCCGCCACCACACCCGGCTAATTGTTTTGTATTTTTAGTACAGCCGGAGTTTCACCATCTTGGCCAGGCTGGTCTTGAGCTCCTGACCTTGTGATCCACCCGCCTTGGCCTCCCACAGTGCTGGGATTACAGGTGTGAGCCACTGTGCCCGGCCTGTCAGGAATTTTTCTACAAATAAGATTATAGTGATATACAAAACAAACACAGTTTCTGCTTTTGTAGAATTACATTTTAGTGGAGGACAAAGAAATAATAATGCTTATATAAAGGAGAGATATGAGAAGGTAAGAATTGTATGAATACTTTGGATTTGAATCATTTGGAAAGGCCTCTGAGGACTTGACATTTAAGCTGAGTCGTGAATGACCGGAAGGAGCTTGCCATGCAAAGTTGAGCAGAGCATTCCAGGTAGAGGCAGCTGGCCCCAAAACACTAATAGTAATCCTGATTTGACAGACATCAGAAGGCAAATAAATCTGGAACTTAGTGGGTAAGAGTGAGAAGTGTTTGTATTGGTGTCCTGTGGCTGCTATAACAAATTGAGAAGTGACAACGTGCTGGCGGCCGTCTCTCGCTCTCAGTGCCTCCTCGGCCTGGGCCCCACTCTGGCCGCGCTTGAGGAGCCCTTCAGCCCGCTGCTGCACTGTGGGAGCCCCTCTCTGAACTAGCCGAGGCCGGAGCCGGCTGCCTCTGCTTGCTGGGAGGCATGGAGGGAGAGGCGCAGGCGGAGGCGCGGGCGGGAACCCAGGCTGTGCAAGGCCAGCGCGAGTTCCGGGTAGGTGTGGGCTCCGTGGGCCCCGCACTGGGAGCGGCTGGCCGGGGCCGCCAGCCCCCAGCAGTGAGGGGCTTAGCACCTGGGCCAGTAGCTTCAGAGGGTGCCCTGGGTCCCCCAGAAGTGCCGGCCCTCGGGCACTGTGTTAGAATTCTCACAGGGCCTCAGCTGCCTCCCTGCGGGGCAGGGCTCCGGAACTGCAGCCCGCCATGCCCGAGCCTTCCCGCCCCCGCCCCTGCCATAGACTCCTTTGCCGCCCGACCCTCCCCACGTGAGTGCCGCCCCCTGGGCTGCGGTGCTCGGTCCCATCGAAGTTGGTCCCATCGACTGCCCAAGGGCTGAGGACTGCCGGTGTAAGGTGGGACTGGCGGGCAGCTCCGCCTGGGTCCCTGGTGCAGGATCCACTAGGTGAAGCCAGCTGGGCTCCTGGGTCTAGTGGAGACTTTTGGGAACCTTTATGTCTAGCTAAGGGATTGTAAATACACCAATCAGCACCCTGTCTAGCTCAAGGTTTGTAAATACACCAATCCCTATTGTGTATCTAGCTAACCTAGTGAGGACTTGGAGAACTTTTCTGTCCAGCACTCTGTGTCTAGCTCAAGGATTATAAACACACCAATCAGCACTTTGTGTCTAGCTCAGGGTTTGTAATTACACCAATCAGTACTCTGTGTCTAGCTCAAGGTTTGTAAATACACCAATCAGTACTCTGTATCTAGCTAACCTAGTGGGGACTTGGAGAACTTTTCTGTCTAGCATTCTGTGTCTAGCTCAAGGATTGTAAACGCACCAATCAGCACTCTGTATCTAGCTCAGGAATTGTAAATGCACAAATCAGGACTCTGTCAAAATGGACCAATCAGCTCTCTGTAAAATGGACCACTCAACAGGATGTGGGTGGGGTCAGATAAGGGAATAAAAGCAGGCTGTGAGAGCTAGCCAGTGGCAACTTGCTGTGATCCCGTTTCATGGTGAGGAAGGTTTGTTTTATTCTTTACAATAAATCTTGCTGCTGCTCACTCTTTTGGTCTACGCTGTGACACTCACTGTGAAGGTCAGCAGCTTCACTGCTGATATCAGCGAGACCAGGAACCCACCAGAAGGAAGAAACTGCAGGCACATCTGAACATATGAAGGGATAAACTCCAGACTACCATCTTTAAGAATTGTAACACTCACTGTGAGGGTCCACGCTTCATTCTTGAAGTCAGCGAGACCAAGAACCCACAAATTCCAGACACAAAATGACCACAAACTTGGTGGCTTAAAACAATAGAAATTTATTCGCTCCTGGTGCAGGAGGCCAGAAATCTGAAGTCAGTTTCATTGTGCCAAAATCAAGGAGTTAGCAGGATATGCTCCTTTCTGAGGAGTGAATCTGGTTCTTAACTCCTTCATGTTCTGGTGGCTTCTGGCATTCCTTGGCTGTGGCTGCGTGATTCCTGTCTGTACTTCTGTGGTCACATCATTGCATTCTCATCTGTATCAAATCACCCTCTGTCTTCTTCTTACAAGGATGTAACATTTAGGGCTCCCCCTGGTAATTCAGAATAACCTTTCCCTCGGTGTTAATTTAATCACATTGGTGAAAAAAAATTTTTTTTTTGGCCTAACATTCACAGTTTCCAGGGATTAGGATGAGATGTGTTGTGGGCGTCATTATTTAACCTAATGCAGTGTTTTAAGAGAAGCTTTAAAAAATAGCAAGGGCTGGACCCTATAGGTCTTTATAATCCAAGGTGAGATGTTTAGATTTCATTCTGGGGTGCTAGAAACAATTAGAGGATTATATGGAGGCAAGAGAAATTGTGTGGTTTTACCGTAAAATAGCCTTAATTTTTTTTTATGGTACATTTCCAGGAAGAAAAGTTAAACTAAAATTAATTAATTAAAAGCTTAATTTCTCCCCAACAAGAGAGTATTGTGTAAATGCTAAGAAGATTTTGTTGGGTAGAGTTGAGGTTTGGAGGGCCACAAACAATTGTATAATATGCAGCATTTTTTCACTTGCCAAGAAGCAACTGTGAGTGATGTTGCTCCCATTGAGAATACTTGCTGTCAAAGACTATGCTGGCTGCTACTCGTAAACAGAATATGGGAAGTGGGGGTTGGTCCATTTGAGAACTGAGAACTTATTATTGAGAAGTTATTATTGGATGGACAACCATTGTATTAAAGATAGAAAGAAGTGGACTGGGCGCGGTGGCTTATGCCCGTAATCCCAGCACTTTGGGAGGCTGAGGGGGTTGTTATCACTTGAGGCCGGGAGTTTGAGACCAACCTGGCCAGCATGGCGAAACTCCATCTCTACTAAATATACCAAAAAAAAAAAAAAAAAAAAAAACCCGGGCATGGTAGCACATGCATGTAATCCCAGCTACTAGGGAGGTTGAGGGAAGAGAGTCACTTGAACCTGGGAGGTGGAGGTTGCAATGAGCCGAGATCGTGCCACCGCACTCCAACCTGGGTAACAGAGAGACTCTGTCTCAAAGAGAAAAAGGATAGAAGTGGATAGATTTAGGATATATTTTTGAGATAGAGTTAGTTGGGCGAACTTGACTGCTAGATTATTTGGAGGAAAGGAAAAAGAATAAAACAAAGGCTTGCATTTTTTATTTGAGCAGCTGACCCACTTACTGAGAAGGGGAGGGCTGGGAGAGAGGCAGACTTGATGGAAGATAGAAAGTGTTCTGCTTTGGCTAAGTTTGAAGTGATTATTAGCTATTCCTTTGGAGATGTCAGACCATTGGGTGAATGGGGTTTGGAGATTCTGAGAGAAGTTTGGCTGAGAATACAGACTTAGGAATTATTTGCATATAGGTTATATTTGATACTGGATGGAGTTCTCTACAGAGAATGTATATAGAGAGAAGCTGGCCACTGAGCAACTGTTATATAGAAGAGGAGGAGGAGTTGCCAGTGGGATAGGAAGGAAAGCAGAAAAGCATGGTGTCTCTGAGGCTAAGAGTTCAAAACATATTAAAAAAGAGATGGTTCTACTATGTTAATTATAGAGATTGCATTTGGTGAAATGAGGTAATTTGTGATTTTGACAGTTTGACATACAGTTTAAGAAGAGAGGCTGGGATAAAGTTTATTGGATTGAATTGTGGAAATGGAGACAGTGCTTACAGACAACTCTTTCAAGAAGTTTTGTTATGAAGGAAAGCAGAGAAGTGGAACAGTTCTTGGAAGAGGATATTGGTCAAGAGAGGGTTTGTTAGAACTAGAGGATAATACAGTGAATTTCTATGCTGACAAAATGATTAAGTAGAGAAGAGGAGCTGATGAAGGTAGGAGAGAGTGATAGGTAATTGTATGAGTAAAATTTTTGAAGAGCTGTGAAGAAAGGGGATCTAGTGTACAAATAGAATGGTTGGTCTTTACTTGAAACAGGCACATTTCATTAGTAAAAAGAAGGACTGCAGAGAGAATGAGTACAGAGGTGGATAAGTCATCATTTGGGTGGTGGGAAGATGGAATTTTTACCTAGTTGCGTCTACTTTCCCAGTGAAGTGTGATGATTTTGGGGTGTGGAGGGGTGAAACAGGTTTGGGAAAAGAGATTGGAAATGGCTATTTTGAAACATCCTGGGGAAATGTAATATGATTGTGGGTCAGTGTGGATTGCACATTACTGATTTGCAGCTATGAATTTAAATTGAGACCAGTTGTGGTTATGTGTGTTTTCCCAGGCGGTTTCTTCAGCTGTTTGGGTGGAGATGTAAAACAGGCAGATAGTTGGGTTTAACCGGTTTGGGGATTTGCTGAGTTAGAATGAAGCATGAAGAGAGGAGCAAGGGAGTTAAGGGTGCTTGGAAGGGAGAAATTACAATGATGGACCTAATTTATTCTAAGCTAGGCAGCAGGAGAAGTGACTGATAGTGAAGCAAATAGTAGGGTCAGTGGACTGAAGGGCCAGATAATGCCAAGACGGTGGAATGGAAATTCTAGATTACAATAGATAAACTGAAGAAAGAGAAGGTGGTGTTTACAGTGTGGGGTGCTTGAGGCTGGAGTCTGTGGAGTTGATATAGTGAGGATGCCAAATTCAGAGGTTATGCTAATGAGGTAGGGTTAAAGCAAAGGTCATTAGAGGTGAGGTGCTTGAGGAATTGGAGCCTTCATGTAGTTGTAGAAAGCAGCAATGATGGCCGGGCCTGTAATCCCAGCACTTTGGGAGGCTGAAGTGGGTGGATCAACTGAGGTCAGGAGTTCGAGACCAGCCTGGCTAACATGGCGAAACCCTGTCTCTACTAAAAATACAAAAATTGGCTGGACATGGTGGTGGGTGCCTATAATCCCAGCTACTTGGGAGGCTGAGGCAGGAGAATCGCACGAACCCAGGAGGTGGAGATTGCAGTGAGCTGAGATCGCTCCACTTCTCTGCCACCTGGGCGACAAAGCAAGACTGTCTCAAAAACAAAAAACAAAAAAAAGAAAACTGCAATAATGAAGACAGATGAGTTTGGAAAGGGAAATAGGTGTGAAGGTCATCAGCAAATGAGGGGAAATAGCAGTAGATGGGTAGATGACAGCGAGAAGGGATAATAGGTGGTAAAGTCTAATGGCATAAACTTCAGACAGGTAAGACTTTTGAAAGAGGATTGAAGAGAAATTAGAAGGTGAGCTGGAGAGACACTTAATCCACCTCTAGGTTAGGGGATCTTGGGAATATGAACAGAGTTGTTACTCAAAGTATTTAACAACTCATATGAAATGGTAACCTGCTGTTATAGGTCTTCCATCAGGAGCAGGGTTCTGGGGGCCTTTTGTGAAGCTAGATATTAACTCTTTAATCTCTTGATCATAGCTAGTTGTCAGCTGGTTGAGAAGTATTTTGATACGTTAGCAACTGCCATAGCCATCCTTGTTTATGCTGGCTGAAACTAGACTTAAGTATGAGAATATAGGGCCATGTGTGGTGTCTCAGGCCTGTAATCTCAGTACTTTGGTAGGCCAAATGGGAGGATTACTTGAGGCCAGGAATTCTTGACCAGCCAGGGCAACATAGTGAGACCTTATCTCTTTGGGGGAAAAAAAAAAAGGTGAGAATATAACCAAGCTTCTCTTTATAGGATACTGGGAAAACAGTGTTATTAGGACTCAGCCTCCAAAATTCAGGTTAAATCTTACTTTCTTTGTGTTTTCAAGGTTTAGTTTGGTGAAAGGAACACTCAGAGAAGAGACTATAATGGAGTTTGCTGGGGATAGGGAAGATGAGAGATGGGGCAGATTGGTCTTCTGGTGATGACTGAGGAAAAGAGAGCTGTGGAGCATGCTAGGGTTAGTCCCGGTGATGTCTTGGGGGAAATTGGGTAGGGACCACGTGGCAGCTCCTGTTGCGTAGTGGCCAGGGGTGAGCAAAAGCCGCCTTAGAGTGTCTGTAGCCCAGGTGATCTCCTGAAGACGTAGTGGCCAGTTGGAGTATAAAGGCCTCCTTGGCGACCAGCTGCTTTTTGGTGGCTAATAGCATGAGGCGCTCTTAGGGCCTCTTCTCAGCCAGGATGGTGGTGTAACCCTTGGGAGAGAGAAAGGGGTCTTCTGTTTGAAGAACTAGGGACTGCCGCTCCCCGGGAGCAGTCATCTTAGCAACTCTCCCTCCAAAATGGATTTGGACTTTGTGCTGTCCCCTCTGTTATGACTGTCGTTGTCTTAGTATGGACTCTCAGGAGTTGCATCCAGTCTCCTGACTGCCCTGAATCCAGTCTTCTGATTTCCTTACTCCCAGATTCACATTCTTTTAGTTTCTCTCTCAAGACTGCTCTGGAAAATTAGGAATGAGGGAATGGTCTTTTAAGTTCAGCCATGGTTCTATCTAATCCTACTAGGAATGTTGTGAAGATGAATGTAACACATGTAAATTGACTAGCACAGTCCTTATAACACAGTATGTAGCCAAAACATATGCTTAAAAGCCTTTGTGGACAATCCTCTGTCTAATGACATAGTTCAAATTCCTTTGACTCATATATAAGATTTTCAGTGATTTTTCTGCCTTGCTCCATTGAGTTTCATCATCTCCTTACTTACGATTACTAATTCCACCCTTTGCCCTAGTCGGACCACACCCTCTTGTTCTTGAAAATGATATATTCTGTCATACCATTGTGTCTTTGCTCATAGTCGCTCTGGGTACAGTAAACCTTCACCGTTAGAGTTAAATATTGCCTTCCATAGAAACCTCCCCTGATGCTTCCTGCCTTCTCTTTCCTTCAGGGGTAAGTACTCCCTTAGCCTCTTATTCTTATTTGTATCATTTGTGTTTGTGTTAGAATGCTCCTCTCTAATCTATTAGTTTCTTAAAGTCAGAAACCAGTAAGTGATTCATCTTTGTTTGCCCATGGTCTAATACAGTAGGTGCCCCACAAATGTTTGTTGAGTAAATTAAAACTCACTGCATATTTGAATTTCCATGTTGCCTTTGTTTGGTTAAATCTAAATTATATTTTATATGTCTTTTTTTCTTTTTTTCACTTCTTTTTTTTAAAAGTGCAGGAAAATTTTCTAATGAAGTAGGGGATGAGTGCAGGAAAAAACTAATGTCCGTGTAGTTATTTAGGATGGGAAACAGACTTCATCCTGTGTTCTTTTCCTTCTACTGAATGACTTTTACTGCTGGATTTATCCAGTGATTTTGCTCGCCATTGCCATTGTGAGTGCAGGAAAAAACTAATGTCCGTGTAGTTATTTAGGATGGGAAACAGACTTCATCCTGTGTTCTTTTCCTTCTACTGAATGACTTTTACTGCTGGATTTATCCAGTGATTTTGCTCGCCATTGCCATTGTTTTTTGGTGAATTGTAATCATTAATGTTTTTCAGTGGTACACCAAAGAAATGCAAACAAATGTGATTTTCTGGTTGTTTAATTGGGCATTTTCTAGTGCCCACTTAAAATTGTAGGATTGGAGTATGGAGCCTTCTAGAATATTGGTTAAAAGTCTAGTCCTTTAGGTCTCTTCAAATGTTGGTCTTCTTGGGCCAGGTGCGGTGTTGGTCTTCTTGGGCTAGGGTTACACATCTGTAACCCTAGCACTTTGGGAGGTTGAGGTGGGCGGATCACTTGAGGTCAGGAGTTTGAAACCAGTCTGGCCAACATGGCAAAACCTTGTCTCTACAAAAATACAAAAATTAGTTGCGTGTGGTGGCACATGACTGTAATCCCAGCTTCTTGGGAGGCCGAGATGGGAGAATTGCTTGAACTTGGAAGGTGGAGGTTGCAGAAATCATGCCACTGCGCTCCAGCCTGGGCAATGGAGTGAGACTCTGTAAAAAAAAAAAAAAAAAAGGTTGATCTTCTTGATCCTACATGAACTAATTAATTCTGTATTCCAAAGAATTAAGATAATGTAAATCAGATGGCAGCAGAATGAATCAGGTAAGAGTGGGAAGGGCAAATGTGAAATGAGGGGGCAGGAGTGAGTCACTCTTTAGTGTAGATGGATAGGGAATGCTGGAAAGGGGAGGGTGATGGTGGGTTGTGGGTTGTGGGAGAGTCTGAGCAATAAGGAGATGGTGTAGCATGGGTAAAGGTGGTTTGAGCAACACAGTGGTTAGCATGCTCTGCGGTTAGCATGCTCTGCATGAGTGACCGAGCAAGGCCCATTTTGGCATTGGAGACGGGGTCACTGACCCTCATTCCCCGGTTCTCATTGTAAGGTTAACCAAAGATGCAGTGTATGCTTTTATATTTTGAGATTAGGGTATCATTCTAGAAGGGACACATTCTTGAGAAATAGCTTGATTTCTTTAACAAAAAAAAAAAAAAACAAAAAAAAAAACTGACTCCTAGACTGTTTCCATGGCATTTTGTTTTTTTATTAGTATTTTTTCCTAAGGTACTTAGATGGTGTCCAGTTTGTGATAGAGCCAGAAAGCAACTCCCCACCTTCTCTGAACTAAAAATAAATACCAAGAAGTACTATTCTAAATAGAGGACCAGAAACTACTCATATGGGTCAAAGTTGTCCCAATGACTTGGGTTGACTCAGGTCACAAACCTTTGCTCAGGCTTCTTACAGGGAATATTTTTAATCTGCCAACTGACAGACTACTAGAGATAGAGGTATAAACATTGGACTCCACGTGATTAGAGCCTGACCTGAAGTGAAAATCCTCTTGCCTCCTTCTGACCTCTATAACACGTAACCTGTGACCCGGAAATAGATCTGCATTAGATATTGGGCTTGATATGGATTTATTTTTGATAGAGCACTCTGAAATAAGAGTGTCCATTCTATTTGAGTGAATGTTTATTTGGTTGAAAGATGCTAGAGATATGTCAGAAGAGGCTGCCTGCCTGTGTCTTTTCAGGGAAACAATGGAATTTATTTCCCTAACCTGTGAGTGTTAAGTGTACCTGGTTGTTCAGAACGAAGTGCTGGTTAGGCCAAAGCAGGGTTGTGGCCCGATGGAAATTGGTAGCTTTCGCTCTCTCTTGTAACAATAGTCTTCTATATCCCGATTCCACGTGCAAATGCGGACGATGTGTGAAAAGGCCAGAGCTTATTGTAGATGCTCAGTAATGTTATGTATTAGCAGTGGGAATTGTTGGATAGCAGATGTGTTTTTATGCTTCATTTACATGACCTCAAATTCTCAGTATAACTTGTGACAAAGGTGAGATTTTATAAATGAGGAAACTAAAGCTCATAGTCACATAACTAGTTGGTGGCTAAGTTAGAATTCACCCAGGGCTGCCTGTGTCTTCTGTCTCCTACACTGGCCACCTCCTGTACTGAATGTTCTCCTGGGGGTCATTGGTGTCATTTGAATATGCCAAGGACAGCACCCTGTGACTGGCAGGTCCCTGGCGTGCCTGTAGGAGTAGCTGTGTTCCTGCAGGCAAGTGCTACATTATCACAGGGTGGGGAGAGAGAGAGAATGTTGACCTCCAGTTTAGGATGGTGTGTCTCTTCTCTGTGCACCTTTAGGACCTCCTTTAGGGCCTGGCACAATGGAGGGGTCCCCTGGGTGTGTTAACTAAAGAGATTCTGTAGTTATGGAGTTGAAATTTGGGAAACACCAAATTCCAGGAAGGTCGATCAGCTTTGCAGTTTCTGGTTTGATTTGTTGTTGGGATTTCCAGTGTTGCATTAAAACTGTAAATCCCTGAGAGGCTGTAATGTGCAATAACTAAAAATGTAGGGCAAGTTTAGGTGCAGCTTAACTCAAGCTTAAATGGTTATCGTGTCCCTTGCTCAAGGCAAATTCATTTTAGTTAGGGTGGAGATTTTTTCAGAATGAGGTAGGTAATTCTGTGACATTTTCCAGTTCTTACTCAAAGATTCCTAATACATTGTAAAGGCAAACTATTCTTTTTCTTTTTTTATGTGGGTCTTTTACTGTAGTTCATTAAAGATGAGAAAAGTTGTATAACGGGAAAATCACTCAAGTAATGGTCAGATGATATGGGATTTGGTCAAATGTCAGCTATCCATCTGCATGGTGCTCTTTGGAATTCTTTTTTTCAGGTCTCTTTCTATCATATGCGTGCACACACACATTTTTTTTTTTTCTAATTACAAGAATAGTTCATGCTTATTTTAGAAATCTAAAAAATAATGCACACAAGGAAGAAAATAAAAATGATTCATAATACTACCATTCCAAGATGAGATTTTTAACATTTTTGAGTATATTCTTCTAGCCTTCACTTGTGAGTATATACGTGTGTATATGCACATATACTTTAAAACAGAAATATATATATGTATATGTATACACATACAGAGACACTGTTTTATTTACTTTTGTTCTCTTCATAATTAATTTTCTGCTTGGCCATTACCCCATCTCTATCCAGAGTGTAATTAACACAGAAAGGATTAATTCCTACAAGGTAAAGAAATTCTAGAATATCTAATTTATTTAAGGGTGTCCACTTATTTTTAGACTTTTCTTTATTATGATTCTTTTCAGTATGGAGGTGTTGCTTTTTCAAGTCAGAGTGGGTTAAGGGGATGTTGATGGCAGTCATTTGGCATGGTGAGTGACTTACCCCTACTGTCCAGTTTAGATGGGAAAAATGGCAGAAGGCCTTGGAATGCCAAAGGCCAGGGTTATGGGTCCAGCAGTGCCATGAAAAAGGGAATATAGGCCAGGTACGGTGGCTCATGCCTATAATCCCAGCACTTTGAGAGGCCGAGGTGGGCAGATCACAAGGTCAGGAGATCGAGACCATCCTGGCCAGCATGGTGAAACCTACTAGAAACTACTAAAAACACAAAAATTAGCTGGGCATGGTGGTGCGTGCCTGTAATCCCAGCTATTCGGGAGGCTGATGCAGGAGAATTGCTTGAACCAGGGAGTTGGAGGTTGCAGTGAGCCGAGATCATGCCACTGCACTCCAGCCTGGTGACAGAGCAAGACTCCATCTCAAAATAAATAAATAAATAAATAAATAAATAAATAAATAAATAAATAAATAAAATAAAAAGGGAATATATAGACGATCTCAATCTTTTATGTGAGGACACTGAAGTCCAGGGAAGTTTGTTCAGGCTGAGACTATCGTAGGGTAGACTGACATTGTTGAGTGCCCATTCTGTGATCTCTGCAGAGCACTTGGCTGCCACTGAGTATTATCTGAAAAGCACACCATGTTGCTGGTAGCTGCTAGACGAATGACCGAAGAAGTAGGCTCAAGTGCACTAGGTGAGGTCAGGCCTGAAGGTCATTGGATTGATACTGGAACCTGGCGTTTTGACAGGAATCCTATTAGAAATGCCACTTAGTCACTTACCTCCTGACTGCTTCATGGTAGGAACAGAGGCCCAAACTATGGCCAAAATTTTTTGGATTAAGTTTAAGTTTTACTTAATATTATCCCAATTTTATCTCAGACATTTTCTCGAAATTATTTCAAAATTTATGGTTGAAGAGAGGCTGTTGAGTATAAATTGCTAATGTACACTGCCGAATTCCATCAGCTATGTAATTTGACTGACAACAGTGCGATCCTAGCCCACTGGGGTCTGGTGAATTGCATCTGCTCAGCCAGAGTGTTCCTTGAGCTGGAATTGAAATGAATGGCCCTTTAGTTTCCAGTGTGATGCCAACACTCAGGCAATTGACTTTTCCTCTTCAGGCTCCAATAGGGGGAAAATTATGAAATAAAATGGGGATAGGCCAGGCATCCTCAAGATTCAAACCCATAAATATAAATAAGTGTAATTAATCATATTCAGTCTCTCTTGCCTATTAAATCTATACTCAGCTGGGTCAGTAAGCTTCACACAGCTCTCAGCTTCCTGGCCTGTGGTTGGTGGGAAATGTTCTAGGTGCCTCAGCCTTTTGAGATGTGACATAGGGTTCTTTTCTAATACGGGTCCAGAATCAGTTCAAATTATAATGAGTTGTGGGACGAGAAAAGTCACCTGCAAACAACCCCAGCCCAAGGGGAAATAGAAATACGAAAAAGATTTCTGCTGTTGGCGTTTAAGAGGCTCTCTTAGTTGACACTGTCTGTTCGTTGTTACTAGCCTGTTAGACTGAATAAGATGAACAGTCTTTCAAATATGTAAGTTCAATACATATTTACATTCAAGTTTATCCCAAAAGTATTTGTTTCCCTATTATAGAATCTTGTTTTTGATTGCAGTTGGCATTTTTGCTTGTTTTCTCATTTAATTTGTTAACTCTTTCCCCCTCTCCCATTGTGTCCTTTTTTCTGTACTTGCATCTACTCATTATGAACATGGCTAATGGTATCCTAATGAAAAAACAACTCTGTCTCTCTCCCTCTGTCTCCTGGGGGTCATTGGTGTCATTTGAATATGCCAAGGACAGCACCCTGTGACTGGCAGGTCCCTGGCTGTGCCTGTAGGAGTAGCTGTGTTCCTGCAGGCAAGTAGTAGATTATCACTCTCTCGCGCGCTTTTTTTTTTTTTTTTTTTGAGAGAGGGTCTCACTATGTTGCCCAGGGTGGAGTGCAGTGGTGAGATCTCGGCTCACTGTAGCCTTGACCTTCCAGGCTCTACTTTTACTCTTATTACCCTAAAAGGCATCCTCTATACTGCAACTAGGGCATTTCTTCCTTTCTTTCTGAAATATAAATTTCATTGTATCATTGTACTGATTAAAATCCTCCACTGACTTTTTCTGTTTGTTTATGAGATAGTGTCTCACTTTGTCACTCAGGTTGGTGTGATCATGGCTCACTGTAGCCTCCAACTCCTGTGCTTAAGAAATTCTCCTGCCTCAGCCTCCTGAGTAGCTGGGACTTGTTACCATGCCCGGCTCATTTTTTCTATTTTTTGTAGGGACAGGGTCTCACTGTGTTACCCAGGCTAGTCTCAAACTCCTGACCTCAAGCGATCCTCCCACCTTGGCCTCCCCAAGTGTTGGGATTATAGGCATAAGCCACCACATCCAGCCTACGTCAGTTATCCTCTAACCTATTATTTCATCTTTATTTTTTCCTAGTAATTCTCACTTTCAAAATATTTAATTTTTATATTTGTTTACATGTTTGTTTTTGTCTCTTCCAATTCATGAGAGTAGAGGAATTCCCAGGCCTTGGAACAGTGCTGGGGATCTACCAGGCATTCAGTCAGTCCCAGTTGAATGAATGTATGTTACCTGAACCAATGCTTCTCCTCCTGTCTTCTCCACTTGGGTAGGTCCTTCAGGGATACTTTCCTGAGTATTTGATGGAACTCTTGCTTTGGTTATATTCTAAGACATTACAATTTTAATCTTTCCTTTGCTAATGGCATGTTTTTAATAAGCCAGTTCTCAAGGAATTTTCGTTTTTTAGAAGCAGCAGATGGGTTTTTTGGGTCCATTTATCTGCAAACATTTCTTTAAATCAAGGAGATCACAGAAAAACTACCCATTGGGTAGTTAGTTTCATTCACAGCATGTATAGCAAAATCCAGATGTTTTATGGTAGGCTCCACTAACCTGAAACACATAAAAGAAGGGGGTAAAAAGGTCCCTGAAAAGTTAGAGCCAGAACATTGAAAACCAAGTGTTAAAATTCTAGTAAGTAGCTCCTTTAGCCTTGCTTAGAGCTATTTACTTGTATTTGAAACACAGTTAACTAACTTGGCTCTCATTTTTCTAACCACAGTGGTAACAATGATAAGTTAATGGGTGCAGCACACCAACATGGCACATGTATACATATGCAACAAACCTGCACATGGTATACATGTACCCTAGAACTTAAAAGTATAATAATAATAAAAAAAGAAGTGATCTCAAAGATAAACAGGGAAGATTATTATCAGCCTGATAGTTTGGAAGAAACAGGAAAATTTTATAAAGCTGAGAGAGGAAGAATTAATACAGGAACAGACTGGGGCTTGGGACCACAAAGTAAAGGAGTTAATAGTGTTATCAATCCTACTTTTCCTGAGGCCATCACCTTATCATAGCATGTACATATGGATGGCTGTGAGTCATCAATAATTGAATTCATGGTTAATATTCTTTCTTTAAGAAGCCAAAGTGTGTCTTACGTTTTTGAAATATAGTATTTTAATCCAAAAGAATACAGAATTTTTTTTTTTTAACTGTATACTCCACTCAGATGTAAACTCTTGGAATGCAGGGATTTTTTTGTGTGTGTTCTCAGTTGTTTGCTCAGTGCCTGACACATGATGGATGATCAGTAAATAATTATTGAATAAAACCATGAATGCAAATTTTAATTACCTAGCAGTGCTCAATAAATAGGACATTAAGAGAATGCCACATTTCATGCATGAGGGTTGTTTTCCCCTCTGCATCTATTGAATGAAGAAAAACCATAAAGTAATAAACTTTTAAAGTTAAAATAGCTTTGGACATTTTGAAGGCTAACTCATATATAGTTGGAGTGAGGATCAGCAAGTTCAAGTGATTTGCCTGAAATCACAGGAAGTTAGTGGAAGAGACAGAATTATAAGGGAGTCTTTCCTTCCAGAATACCCCCGGTGATTTTCTTTTTTAATTTAGAGTTTTAGGAATGCAATATAGAGAATTATATATTTTTGGGAAAGAATATAGAGTTCTTTTTTTTTTAAAAAAAAAAAAAAAGATCAATGACAGCTTTAAAAGGAAAATTGAGTGGAACCCTTTATTTTCTCTATTTATGCTATATAAATTTTAGACCTATCATCTCTGTGGTATTAGCTGTGTAATGTTGAAACCCAGCATTTTACGCACAATGACTAGACTATAGTACTTGAATGCTTTTCATGAGGGGGTGTACCAGCCCTTTTAAAAAGAAAAGAAATATCTTTTTCTTTAGTTTGGAAAGGATGCGTCATTCAACTGGGGAGAGTAAGATCTTACGACCAAGACCATTTTAGCCAAAATGACTGAGATAGAAATACAACTTTCGTTATTATTTTTGCGTCGGTGAAGGAAAACAGAGTATATTTTCTTCACTTTTTTTGATGTGGGGATGGAGCATCTAGGAAATACATTGTTTTCACATACTTTAAATGGAAATTTTGTTAGCAGTATGAATTACTTCAATCTGTTTCTCTCATCTGATTCTTATTTCCTTATGAGTCAGATATTTTTAGGAAGTGTAATCAGTAAGCTAAATATTCTAATACGTGATTATTTTGACTACAGTATATCTCAGGTTTCCTTTTTCATATATGCATTGTATCTGTGCTTTGGCTCTTTGTTGTAGTTCCATTTATACTTGTGGATTATTAGATGTATGAGGAGTAAATTTTACATGTAAATTTCAACAGGTTATAGGAGAAAAAAGACTACAGGATGGAAAAAGTAGTCAGCTTTGTTTCCTAGGGATCTTCTCACTGTCAAGGAAACAGAGTGACTGGTCTCCCCACCCCAGCGCACTTCTTGATCTCTTACAACTCTCAGTCACCGCTAATACCTTACATATATGTGGAGTGATGTTTGTAATAGAGCTGTATTCAAATTGAGAACTTTCTTTTACAGTGTGCAAGTAAATTAACTGAAGTTATTGTGCTATAACTAATTATTATTAAAAACTCAGTCATAATTAAAAAAATAAGCTCAGGATTTCTTAAGCCATCTTCAACAGATATTTCCCCAAATACATTTCTAATGGCATATAATGCAATTGCAACAGGAACTTTTGAAAGAATTGGTACATTTTCTGTTTTTTTTTTTTTTTGAGACCGAGTCTTGCTCTGTTGCCCAGGCTGGTATGCAGTGGCACAATCTTGGCTCACCGCAACCTCCACCTCCTGGGTTCAAGTGATTCTCCTGCCTCAGCCTCCTGAGTAGCTGGGACTACAGGCACCTGTCACAACGCCTGGCTAATTTTTGCATTTTTAGTAGAGACGGGGTTTTACCATGTTGACCAGGCCGGTCTTGAGCTCCTGGCTTCAAGTGATCCACCTGCCATGGCTTCCCAAAGTGCTGGGATTACAGGCGTGAGCCACCGTGTCCTGCCATTTTCTTCTTGAGTGATAAAAATAATGAACAAACACTAAGAAAATTAAAGTCAGATTTTCAGTTTTGAAAGCTTTTCAGTTATGTTTGTGCTTATTACATTGGAAGCCTAGTTCTCTTCAGATGTATTATCTTCTA
Organism: Chlorocebus sabaeus; assembly: GCF_047675955.1. NCBI lineage: Eukaryota > Metazoa > Chordata > Mammalia > Primates > Cercopithecidae > Chlorocebus > Chlorocebus sabaeus. The sequence continues at coordinate 43,685,072 of NC_132913.1, forward strand.
CATCTGTGCTATTTTAAAAAGAAGAGATTTTAGAACAATAATCTTGAAGTTTCTTAAGATTTTTTTTTTTGTCTTCAAAGAAAAATGCCTAATTTAGTAGATAGTCTTTCCTAATTCATAGTGGTATGTTTCACATAAATGTACGCTATTTAAAAAAAACGAAACAGATGTCTGATTAAGATCCAGGTAAATGGAAACTTAATTATCTGAAGCACCCTTTTCTCTGAACATGTTATTTAATTGAAATTGTTTTATGGCATATTTCTTCTGAACAGAGTTAAAGTTCATTATTGCTCTTATATATATATAAAACCATTTCATCTGATTCACAGTGCTTCAGCAGTATTTTATAACATCTAAGGCCTTTTTAAAGCACACTAATTTATATGGTGAAGTGGACTTTCTCTTCTTTCTTTTCTTTTCTTTTTTTTTTTTTGAGATGGAGTTTTGCTCTTGTTGCCTAGGCTGGAGTATAGTGGCAAGATCTCGACTCACTGCAACCTCCACCTCCCAGGTTCAAGTGATTCTCCTGCCTCAGCCTCCCAACTAGCCGGAATTACAGGCATGTACAATGCCCAGCTAATTGTGTATTTTTAGTAGAGGCTGGGTTTCACTATGATGGTCAGGCTGATCTCGAACTCCTGACCTCAGGTGACCCACTCACCCTTGCCTCCCAAAGTGCTGGGATTATAGGCATGAGCCACCATGCCCGGCCTGGACTTTGTTTTCTTGCAAAACATTTTACAGTGTGTATTCAACAGCCATGATTGTCGTTACTCTGTAAGGCTTTGTTAGTTTTAATAAATTTTGAGGGAAGGCTTGATATGTTTTAATCTTAAGACAGACATTTAAAAGTCTTTGATTTGCAGCTTATTTTCTAGCAAGGTAAAGGACTTCCTTCCTTCCTTCCTTCCTTCCTTCATTCAAGGTAAAGGACTCCCTCCCTCCCTCCCTCCCTCCCTCCCTCCCTCCCTCCCTTCCTTCCTTCCTTCCTTCCTTCCTTCCTTCCTTCCTTCCTTCCTTCCTTCCTTCCTTCCTTCCTTCCTTCCGTCCTTCTCTCATTCTATTACCTGTGCTGGAGTGCAGTGGTGCCCTCACAGCTCACTGCAGCCTTGAATTCCTGGGTTCAAACAATCCTCCCACTTCAGTCTCCTGAGTCACTGGTACTACAGGCATGCGCCATCATGCCCAGCTAATTAAAAATATTTTTTTGTACAGACAGGGTCCCGCTTCCCAGGCTGGTCTTGAACTCCTGGCCTCAAGGGATCCTCCTGCCTGGGTTTCTCAAAGTCTGGGATTATAGATGTTAGCCACCCACCACTCCAGGACTTTTTCTTGTTTTGATTACTGAAGTAGATTCTATAGCAGCATGTAAAATGTAAAAGAGCATTTTATGCTGCCAAAGGAATGTCAACCATTATCTTAACTCAATAAAGGGTTAGTAAAGGGGCAGAAAGACTGAAAGAAGCACAGGACTAGTATGGTCTGTTTGGCTAATGAACTTCTTTTGAATGTTATCAGTGAATATGTTTCATTGATAACATTCCTGCCTCCTCAAGGCAGATTTAAAGTTTTTTTCCCCTGTTGTGCTATCTCTTTTTCATGCTAAGTCAACCATTTCTTGTTAGTTGATATATAAATGCAAGTTTGTTTAATTCCAGACTAGTCATGTTATCTACTCAGTTCTTTAACCTGACTTGTGTTTTTATAAGGGATTGGCATTTTTGTGAAGGAATGCTTCAAGTTTTCACTTGGGAGGGACATTTTATTTTGGGGCTCCCAGGGTTACCCTCAATTATGCATATGGTAGGCAAAGAAGGCAGAAATATATTTTAATGGAATATTAAAGATGGGATTGTACAACTTTAAACACAAATCCGTGAATATATCTAGAGTGATACAGAATATATATTAACTGATTTTAAAATGAATTTAAAATGGAATACAAATTTACTTGGATGCACTAACTATAGTTCTTTATGACTTTTATAGCAATTGTATGGAAAGCAAACATAATAGAAAGTATTCTATTATGGATTAAGCTGTGATTATTTGCATTTAATGCATATAATGAGCTTCATCGATTTCTTGTAATTCTATAGTGAACCTCATGAAATAAAGAAAAAGGGTCAAATTTGTGACTGTAGTTCCAGTGTGCATTTTAGAAATGTTAGAAAGCATATTATATGGCAGTTGCCTTGGAAATGGCGTATATTTGTAAAAAATTGGGTCTTAAATAATACATCGCTACTAGAGTGCAAACATATATCCTTGTGTTCCTCTAAGGCTCCCTCCCTTTCAGTCCTTTTTTGTTTTAGGCGACTTTGTGAAATAAATACTCGATTAACAGTTATGACATTATATATTAAACTTAACCCCCCCATCACACATCAGAAATCCTCATGTAATAATGTTTGAGATAAATTTTTTATAAACAGCAACTTTTAACTGGCTCACTTTAAATAGTTATTGACCTTATTTTCTCCTTCTTTTGTACCTTTTACTTGCATTTTTTTGAACTCTGCCCCTGAAACCAGCTCAACCCGTCTCTTAGCCAACTTCTCCTGTCAAGCTTCCAGGCTCCTGCCCTCCTTTGAGGCTGAGAAGTGGTCCTGGGCCAACCTCTTTCTCAGTCATCCATAGCTGTGGGTTTGCTTCTAAAATGATATAACTGACATAAAGGTGACCCAGGGAGACAAATAATTTTCTAGCTTTCAACTATGTGAATTGGTATAAATATAGTGTTTATTTTCTTTCACTTTCTCTTCGTTTCCTGATTTTTTTTTCCTCATTCTTCTTTATGGAAATACTCTTCCTCTGTTCAAATTGTTTACTTTCTCTTGGGGTGGGCCCTTCTGGCAGTAATTGCCTGGGAAAATAAATGGATTGGAAGTGAAAGAACCTGCCCTTCTTGGAAGCAGACTGGCCTTTTGATAGGTGTGGAAGTCAGGGACAGAGCTAGAGTCTGGATGCCTTCCCAGCAATGTGTGAGTGTATTGCTTTAGCTTCTTCCGCTGCAGTCCAAAATTTTGTGTATTTAGAACCTGAGGATTATGTTTCACACATTTCTGTTGACTTTTATTTGGTTCTTTGATTTATCTTGCGTTATCAGGATAATGGTTTTCTCAGTGACTTCGGAAAAGCCCTTTTGTTTGTTATTTGATATTCTGTTTAGTGTATATATTCTTTACAACTATAGGTTGTTATTGTTGTGTTTGTGTGTTTTTGCTTTTGATATAATAGAGGAAAGGCTAAAGAAGGTGACGGAAGGATAAAAGTGTCTTGTTTTCTTAGGACTTGATACATTCACTTCTTTCCATAGGGATTGTCTTTTGTGAAGAACCCTTGGGTCAATTTCCTGTCCCGTCTTGGCCTAAATCCTTTTTAAAAGCAACAACAAAAAAGGAGAGTTCACTTTCAGTTTACAGACTACACCTCCTCTCTATTTCCAGAGAACAGGCTATGTGACTCTTCTGTTTGACTATTTTGTTCATTTAGGTCTGACAGCTTTCAAAAAGTACACTCGAGGGCTCTCTGTGTGTTTCTGTAGGAATCACACATGTAAGATATATGTGTGTAAGTCCTCCTCTGCTTGGCTGGGGGGAATGCATTTGCAGGCAGAGTACTAGTCATGATCCCCACGATAAAGTAAACCTTGGGGAAAGGGTAGTACATGGTGTGCTTTGATTTTTACTTGGTGTGTCTGAACTATGAGATACCTCCTTCAAGGGGATTGTACAAAACATTTGTTATCACATTAATTGGAATAATAAAAGGTTTGCTTGCTAAAACACATCTAGTTCAAGCCACCCAGAGATCTTGACTTTTATAGTTAAAACGGTGCCGCTGGGAGAGAAGATGCTTTTGAGCTCACTCCTTCTTCTGTTTTACTATGGACTTGCCGTGAAGCTGTCTGATTACAGACTCGTTTGCTAGGACCTTCTCTGATGAGGTTCTGTATGCTTATTTTGTAAGACTCATGCACTTTTCTTCAATAAGTCACTGGATTCGTATGCGAGTGTGAGGCCTGGCCCTCTGAGTTGTGCCTTCCATGGGTGTGACAGTGTGACACGACTCAAAATAGTTGAAGGAGTGGGTTTTGCATGCACAGCTACAGGAGCGGGTGGCTGCACAGATGAAGTGTAAGGAGCATTTGCTACCTTTGGACCACAAAAGGCTTAGGTAAAGGGCTGAGTTGATTAAAGGGCTACCTCTAGGTTACATCTTGGGGTTTTTATTTAATGTTTGAAATGCATTGTACATCTAGATTTCTCAGTGTAGGTGATTGGAAGAGCATGGATCGCTTTTGTTTATTTTTAATTTCTTTTTTCTTTTTAATTTTTCTGGGTACATAGTATGTATACATATTTTTGGGTACATGAGATAATTTGCTACAGGCTTGCAATGTGTAACAGTAATATCAGGGTAAGTGGGGTATCCATCACCTTAAGCATGTTATTTCTTTGTGTTACGAGCATTCCAACAAGCACTCTTTTAGTTATTTTAAAAGGTACAATAAGTTATTGTTGACTGCAGTCACCCTGTTCTATCAAATACTAGATCTTATTCATTCTAACTACAGTTTTGTACTCATTAACCATCCCCACCCCAACTTCACTACCATCTCCAACCTTTGGTAGCCATCCTTCTACTCTCTGACTCTTTGTCTCCATGAGTTCATTTGTTTTTATTTTTGGCTTCCACAAATGAGTGAGAATATGCAAAATTTGTCTTTCTGTTCCTTACTTATTTCACTTAACATGATGTCTTCCAGTTTTACCCGTGTTGTTGCAAATGAAATGATCTCATTCTTTTCTTTTTTGAGATGGAGTCTCGCTCTGTCACCCAGGCTGGAGTGCAGTGGTGTGATCTCAGCTCACTGCAACCTCCGCCTCCCAGGTTCAAGTTATTTTTCCTCCTGTCTCAGCCTCCTGAGTAGCTGGGATTACAGGCGCCCACCACCATGCCTGGCCAATTTTTTTGTGTTTTTAGTAGAGACGGAGTTTCACCATGTTGGCCAGGCTGGTTTCGAACTTCTGACCTCACATGATCTGCCCACTGTGGCATCCCAAAGTGCTAGGATTACAGGCGTGAGCCACTGTGCCTGGCCTGATCTCATTCTTTTTTATGGCTGAATACTACTTCCTTGTGTATGTGTACCACATTTTTGTTATCCATTTGTCTGTTGATGGACACTTAGGCTGATTGAAAATCTTGGCTGTTGTGACTAGTGCTGCCATAAACATGGGCATGCAGTATGGGATGCCTTTATGTCTTGCTGGAGAATACATGCCCCAAGCCTTGTTGTTGAAATTACTCTTCTGTAATTGATGTTTGAGCTGTACTCTCTGCCCCTCCACTGGTCATGCTTGTAAGGGATACAGAGAAATATGCTTACTTCTATGCTGGTATAAGAATCAAAACCCTGAGAAGTTCCCATTTTTTCCTTAAACTAATGGAGAGCATGGGGATTAGAAAGGTAATTGAGGTTTCTATATAAGAAACCACAACGATAGGAGAGTTTTTGTAAATATAAAGGTATTACAGGAAAGGGTCCCCATCCAGATGCCTAGAGAGGGTTCTTGGATCTCATGCAAGAAAGAGTTAAGGATGAGTCTATAAAGTGAAAGTGAAGGAATAAAAGAAGGACTACACAAGGCTGCTGGTTGCCCATTTTTATGGTTATTTCTTGATTATATGCTAAACAAGGGGTGGCTTATTTTACCCAGCTCCTATTCAAGATAGAGTTCCTCTGGTTCACACGCCTCTGACAAAGGGACCTAGGGCTTATTCCACAGAGGAGTGATAAATGTATTTGCATGGATTCTTTTTTTCAACATTTGATTTTTTTTTTTTTTTTTTTTTTTTTTTTTTTTTTTAAGACAGGGTTTTGCTCTGTCACCCAGGCTGGAGTGCAGTGGTATGATCATGGCACATTGAAGCCTTGACCTCCCGAGCACACATGATTCCTCCCACTTTGGCCTTTTGAATAGCTGAAACTAGAGGTGTGCGCCACCCTGCCCAGCTAATTTTTTAAATAGAGATGGAGTCTTGCTTTGTTGCCCAAGCTGGTCTTGAACTCCTGATATCAAACAATCCTCCTGCCTTGGCCTCCCAAATTTCTGGGGTTACAGGTATGAGCCACTGGCCCAGCCTATTTGCATGATTCTTACTTGTACTAAATTTGTATTTTGATAAGTAAGGCTGCTGGAAGAGAGAAGATAGGAAGATGAGGAGGAGAGTGAGTACTTTAGAGATTTCAGAGGCCAGGAAGTGCGATCTGGTTCTGGAATAAATTTGCTTATGCATAGTTGCCTTGCCTATGAATGGGAGGAGGCAGAAGTGGTGGGTGCACTCAGGGATTTACATGAAGTAGGATGTGAGGAGTTGTTCTTTGTTAAAAGTCACTGTCTATAATGGGTGCCCTACAAGGACATCTAAGAATTCAGCTGAGCCAGATGAGTTGCAGCAGTCAGGTACAAACAAGGGTCAGCAAACTTTGAGAAGTGGCAAATTTAGTTTTTGTTTGCTAGCAGTAAGTACATTTTATTGTGTAGCAATTACATCTGTCAGTTTTAGGCAAAAGTTTCCCAAGTACCTATTACTCTTAGGAGTTTTAGACCCAAATATCCATCTGTTTGCTGTTTTCTGTGAGTAGATGTTCTGTCAAGATCTCAAATTTTCTTAGTTGCAAACTGAGCTTCTCTTCTTTCTTAAGCCTGCTTCTCTTTCTAGATCTTAATATTGAAATGTTGGGGCCATTTTCCAGCTGCCCGAACTGAAACCGCCTACTGTGTTCAGTCTGTTCCTGCTGCCTCCTGTAGTTGGTTGTCAGGTCTTGTCATGCTCTCTAATTGAGTGCAGTCCTTAGAGAGTTTTGCAAAACATCCGCCTCTAGATTTGCACTCTTTAATGTTGCCTTAAACCAGGCTCTCCTCTCACACGGGATCTATTTCATTGCCCTCTAATTGGTCTCTCTGTCTTCTTAAGCTTCAACACAAAAATCTACTTGAGTAGTCTTTACAGAGCATTAGACAAAACATCTTACTTCCTTACTCTATAGCCTCTACTCCCCATTGCCAACAGGATATCCTAGAAATGTATTACTTCATGTGTACACAGTCTTCCTCTCTCTTGCCCCCTGGACTTTTTTTTAAACCCCATTTCTAGCTGCACATCATCTCCAGCCAAACGAGATAACTACTTGTATGCCTAGAACGTACCATGATGCTCCCCTTTCTCCTCCAGTTGTCTTTCTCTATAACGTTCTCTATTCACTCCCCTCCAAATTCTTTTTTTTCCCCTTCAATACCCTTCTCCAAAATCCTGTCTTCACTGAAGTCTTCTTTAATTCTTTTAGTCAGAGTCAGTTTCTTGCAACATTAAAATGATATAGCACCTTGCTTTTTTTTTTTTTTCAATCAGGCTATTTATAACACTCAGTATAGCACAACTAGTTATAAGACAGAGTTAGAGTACAAGACACACTTTGATATTTAATCCTACAAATAGATTATTAATTCCTTGTGGGCAGTTAGTTGATAATCTCACACATATATTTAGTTGAACACCATTTGTTTAGGTTTTGCTTAAACAAATGGTGTTTTCCTTGCAAGAATTAGCGCTAGCTCTGGTCTGTGTCAATGCAGCAGCCAGTCCTGAGTCAGCATATATGTGATTTAATTAAAAGGCTATAAAACATGGATTTGAAGCTATGATACATAAGCTAATTCTATTTTTTAATATTTTTCCCCCCTGGTTTCCTTGAACATTTATTGCAGAAGTTAGTAAAGATTTGTGTATATTTTTGGTCCCCTTCTTTGCTAGTTTTCTGGTAAAACTGTTACTTGGAAGGAAATAATCTTTTTTTGTTTTGTTTGTAATCATTGTGAAAACGTTTCTCCTTACAATGGTAAATGGGTACATGTCGTCCATAGCATATGGTTTATATCATTCTAAATTTCTTCTTTCAGCATTAAAGTTCTTTTTTAAATTTTTTATTTTTTGAGACAGGGTCTTACTCTGTTGCCCAGACTGGAGTGCAGTGGTGCAATCTTGGCTCACTGCAGTCTCCGTCTTCCAGGCTCAAGGAATTCCCTTGCCTCAGGCTCCCGAGTAGCTAGGATTACAGGCGCGTGCCTCAACCGCCTGGCTAATTTTTGTATTTTTAGTAGAGGCAAGGTTTCAGCATGTTGGCCAGACTGGTCTTGAACTCCTGACCTCAAATGATCCACCCACCTCAGCCTCCCGAAGTGCTGGGATTACAGACGTGAGCCAATGTGCCCGATCCTACAACAAAGTTCTTACATTACTTGGCAGAAGATTACTAGTAGATACTTTTCTAGAGACTTCTTCATTGCCTTGGAGATTAACCCAAATGCCAAGGTACTGAACATTTGGGTGATTGTTTGAGAATAGGTCCTTCTTTTGGGAGTGACAACAAAATATGGTATAGCTTTTGGGGAGAAGTTACCTTTTGAGACCAAAGGCAGGGTAGAACCACCCAGGGATCAAGAACATAAACTCAGTCTTGTTTTCTCACTTACTAGGCAGTGACTTTGGGGAAATCCCCGATTTCCTCTGAACTACCACTGCCCCTTTTATGAAATTAGATGTTGTGAGGGTGAAATGAGCTGATGTGTATAAAGAATTAAAAGCACAGTACCTGTTACCTAGTAAATAATAAATGGCAGTGATTGTTATTGTAACATTTATAATAATAACAACAATCATAATGATTATCTTAGGAAAGTCAAGTGAAACTGACTGATTCTTGCCTTTGTTTTTGAGTTAGCCAAATGACCATACAGAAGTATTTGATCACATTAGAAATAATGAGCCCCCAAGCATACATTACTTTTTGAAATTATTGAAAAAGGAAAACTCTTTATTGATTATAGTTGATATTATTGCTAACTCTGCAAGATGATATGAGAATGTAGTTTTTTGATAGTATTAGTGGCTCATTAGGAAAATGCATGAAAATATCCTCCTTTGCAAGTTTTTGTCTCTGACAAATCAAATTAAAACAATACTAACAGGTAGGCAGGGAACATAGGGACCCACTCATTTGGAAATACTAGCTTTAAACTTAACTGGCTGAATGAACACCTCTGAGAATGAAACATTTTCATTGACTGTGTTATATATAACATCCCTCAGTTGGCCATGTTGATGTGTGGTATCCTTTGTGAGATCAGCAGTGACATTATCAACAAGACAGAAGCAGTGATAAGTCAATCAGTCACAACACTCATATCCTAGGGACCACCATGCTGCTATGAGTCAGGCATGTGCATTGTTTAAGGTAAATAGTAAATAGAACTAGGACTTTATTCTGTGTCTCCAGTTGTCAGAGGAACCCAGTTAACCTTGAGATAGCACGCTATCTGGCTGCTAGGGCTTCCATTGTTGTGTGATAGGCACCCATGTGAACATTTACAGCAGTACCTTGATTGGTGATAGTGAGCTATGACAACTGGGTACCTGCTAAGTTAGGGTTTTTACTATCCCAGCAACGTAGGATGTAAGGTTTTGCCTAGGGTTGACTGAATGATAAATGGTGGCCTCTCACCAGCATACACCAACTGTCCTTCATAATTTGGGAAAGAGAAGATGGTTGATATAGCAAAGGGATAGTAAAGAAGAGACCTCCAGCAGCAGAGTACACATATACCTGTGAATATTTTCCTGGTAAGAATCTTTACAGGTATTTTTTAGAGATAGGATCTTGTTCTGTCTCCCAAGTCTGGAGTGCAGTGGCACAATTGCAGTTCACTGCAAGCTCAAACTCCTGGGCTCTAATCCTGGGAAGAATCTTAATTAAGAAGACACATTTTAGAATTTAGGAGTTTGTCAGGAAGAATGAGATCAGAAGAAAAAAATTTAAAACATGTCACCACATATCAGTATATAACTTATAGTATCCTAAAATGAGTTTTCTATAGAATCATAGTTATCAACTACATTACAATTCTTTATTTAGGATAGTATGATAATAGATACAGTTTATTCAATGTGGACCCAAATATTTAACTGTATCATAATTTTGTTGAGATACTTTTTTTTAGTATCCTAAGTTAAAACTACCTTCATAATAAATTATCTTCTTGAGTTGGGAGGTATCAGTGGAATGTAAGGTGTGTTGTCCAGACAGGCCAGTGTTCCACCCCTACAAGGAAATAGGGTAGTGGCTTCCCTGTTTCCCTGCTTTTGTGAATGGAAAGTCTTAGGCAGGTCAAATTACTCAACTCTAGAAATTTTTTTAGTTGATCACACAGGGTTATCTTTTTATGTTTAACAGTAAAAGCGGACAAAAGGATTTTTGGTGGAATTTTCATTTTTGTGCAATCTTTTTAGTTTCTGAAAAAGTTAAAGAATAATTTTTAAGTCCTCAACAAAACTTTAGAAAATTCCATTATCAGTCCAGTGGTGGAAAACAAGTGAGAGGAAAGAAAGTTAAGAGCTAAGACAACGCAGAACTTGAGAAATATTTAGTGGAGCCCAGTGTGGGGTGGCTCATGTTTGTAATCCTAGCACTTTGGGAAGTCAAGGTAGGAGATTGCTTGAGGCTAGCTTGGGCAACATAACAAGACTTTGTCTCTACAGAAAAAAAAAGAAAAAGAAAAAGAAAGAAAGAGAGAGAGAAAGAAAGAAAGAAAAGGAAAGAAAGGAAAGAAAGAAGGAAAAATCAGCCATGCATGGTGGCATGCACTTGGTAGTATGAGCTACTTGGGAGAATCACTGGCCTAGGAGTTTGATTTTACAGTTAGCTATGATTGAACCACTGCACTCTGGCCTGGATGACAGAGCCAGACACTGTCTCTACAAAATGAGAGAAAGAAAAAAATATAAGTACAGTGAACACAAATATACAGTGAGTGCTTGATCTGGAGGGTTTTCTCTTAAAATGTTGGTGTCCTGCAACTCTGGCTAGAAGAAAACTTTTCTTTTTGTTGTTAAGTTCCCCCAATGAAAGGAATTACAGCAGGTTAAATTGGTCAGTTTGTGAAAGCATTAAGGCGTTAATACCTCTGACTTCTTATCTATAAAGTCTACTCTTTTTTTTCTTTTTTTTTTTTTGGAGACAGAGTCTACCTCTGTCACCCAGGCTGGAGTGCAGTGGCGTGATCTCGGCTCACTGCAACCTCTGCCTCTTGGGTTCAGACCATTCTCCTGCCTCAGCCTCCTGAGTAGCTGGGATTACAGGCGCCCACCCCCACGGCCTCCTAAAGTGCTAGGATTATGAGCGTGAGCCACCATGCCCAGCTGACTCTTTCAATGATAGAAATATACCTGTGCTGGCTTTTGGCTGTAGTGAAAACTTCATTAGAAAGGGAGAAACTTGGGAAGGGAGTTGTACCACAATTTGAATTAAACACTTGCCAAATTACCTGAAGCAGGCTGATGTTTATTGTCCTGTTGAGTGACCCAAGACTTCTTTCTGCTGGTTCTCCTTGAGGAGAGGATTAGGTGTTGAACAAATTTACAAGTATAGCATGCAGTTTTGTCAAATACCCAGTGACACTTCTTTTCACAGTTCTCTTGACTTTATACTGTTTAAATATCCTCAGTTGTCTCTTAATTTGCTTTTCTTTCTTTAATTCCTATCGGATCAAAAAGTAACTTTTATGTAATCAATTCCCTTGTCTAGAATTTTTTGGCTGTTTCTTTTGAGTTGCAGTATGCACATTGGTTTGTTAGTAGTTTCCTTATTTTATGTTTTCTTCTCTAGTTTAACATGGTTTCATAATCTACACAGTGTCTTTTTCTTATTGGGATGGTTATGCGATAACTATCCCAATTAACTTCTTTTTGTTTTTTTTTTTCTTTGTAGGCTAAGAAATGGCATTTCAAAAGGCAGTGAAAGGGACCATTCTTGTTGGAGGAGGTGCTCTTGCGACTGTTTTAGGACTTTCTCAGTTTGCTCATTACAGAAGGAAACAAGTAAGTAACTGTACTTGTGTTGATTACAGTATGCAACTTAAATCTGCTAAAGAACTGTCTATGGGGAGTGTGTGCACTAACGGTTTTGTTTAGAAAATACTTGTGAAGTTTCTCAGTTTGATCTAAAAGATACTAATTTAGAACAGTGCCTTAATGATCCTGGAGAACTGTGTGTATCTCCTTTTTTAAAAAGTGAATTTCTTTTTCAGGAAGCATTATTTAGCCTCTGTTTTGGCTCTTTGGTTTTTAAAAGACTGTTTCATTTATGAGTGCCAGGGTTTCTTCATTTAGACTTTCCTTGTCTAATTCATTGAAATGTCTAGATACCTTCTATGTTCCTGCCAAAAGTTTTTGTCTTATTAGAAGGCAGGCAGCTGAGAAAGGAAATGGAAAAGAAAAGGCCCAACTGAATCCTGGTTTTATTTCTTCAAGGTTTAGTTACTTATGAAGTATTACTTTGTATTAGGTAAAAATTTTAATGGAGGAAAGCCATGAAAATAAGGTTGGTAAGAAGTTTCCAAGTATTATAAAGTGTTCAGTTTCTTTTCTTTCTTTTTTTTTTTTTTTTTCCTTTACCTTACAACTGTGACTTCCCATAGTTCAAATTGATGCCAGGAAATAATTTTGCTGAATGGCTTTGTTCTTTTTTGAGGCTTGAAATGCTGGCAACCACCTTAGTAGTTAGTATCAGTCTCTTGTTCCCCCTCTCCTATGTCATTAGGACATTTTGTGATACTAGCTGTGTAGTGCATTTCTTTCTCAAAGATGAAGGTAAAGGAATTTGGTAAACAATTTGTAACCGAGTGATTCATTTTATACATTTTTGTGGCTGCCTTTAAGCCATGGTTTGTCTTATACTTCTTGTTTCTGTTTCTTTGTGCTACAAGGTGGCAGAGCCAGGCGCACTGCTTGCAATCCCATATCCTGAATGAAGATCACTTTAAAAACACATATTGTGGCCAGGTTCACTGGCGCAAACCTGAAATCCCAGCACTTTGGGAGGCCAGGGCAGGCAGATCCCTTGAGCCCAGAAGTTTGAGACCAGCCTGGACAATATAGTGAAACCCTGTCTTTACAAAAAAATACAAAAATTAGCCGGGCATGATGGTGTACACCTGTAGTCCCAGCTACTCCGGAAGCTGAGGTGGGAGGATTGCTTGAGCCTGGAAGGTGGAGACTGTAGTGAGCTGAGATCATGCCACTGTACTTAAGCCTGGGTGACAACGTGAGACCCTGTCTCAATCAATCAATAAAATAAATAAATAAAAACATATTAAGAAGAATTAGTTTGCTGGCTTATCATTAAAAAACCCAACAAGCCAATTTTTATGTGATTCCTGCTAAAGATGGGTGATATTGAATAGTCTTTTGATTAGTAATAGTCTTTTGATTAGTGTTAGTCTTTCTTTTGCATTCTGAACTGTGAGGACATCACTCTCAATGCATGTATGTTGCAGTTTTTATTTTTTTAATTGACACATAATCATTATACATATTTATTGGGTGCATAGTGGAGTTTTGATACATACAATGGTGTTATTGATTCACTGACTTGGTATTGAAACTCTTCCTCATCCACTGATCATGTTCAATGTACTATTTCTTTTAAAAGATTGCCTTGGTTCCTTAAAAGCAGGTGTGAAAAGATGTGGCTTCTGCTGAGGCTATTTCAGAAGCGCACTTCTGTTTGTGACATGGGCATTAAGGGATTAGATTACTTCTGCCATCTTTACCAGTGCTATCTGAAACGATACTGAAAAATGCCAATGCCAAAGGTCACGAGATCTAATATGATGAGTTGTTGCTAAATTTATATGTGGTTTATATCTTTTAACCACAGTAAGCATGTTCTACTTCAGAGTTTATAGCTTAAATTTGTACCTAGGTAACACTGTTTCATTCCTTTTTTTGGTTTGAGTTCTCTCTAATAATTGATCTTAAAGAATAGAATAAACAGAAGAGACTCTGGCCCCAAGCATCAAGTTATAGAAGAATTTTATTCAGTAAAATCAAGGCAAAATAAAGACCTATTGATTCCTGGGACATGTTGTCATTTTATCTTTCCTAAGTTAGATATCCTGACCACCCTAATAGCCAAATGAAATGGATACCAGCAGCTTGAAGTCATTTATAATTTTAACCTGACAAGTTCTGTTGAAAAAAATTACTACAGGCATATGCAATCATTGAGTTGCATAAGAAATCCAACTATATGCATTTCTTTTCTGGTGATTCCTGTCCCTTTAAGATACTGCCATTAGCATGTATTTGGGGGGTAGCAGGTGCAATGTAGCCATAGGGACTGGCAAAAATAAAAAAATAAAAGCAAGAATGAGAAGAGGAAGCAACCTATTCCAGCCATTGACATAAAATGACCACAGGCCTCCATTAACTCAGCTGTCCTCTCTCAGAAAATATCTGCCAATCAGAGCCATTCTGGGGGGAGTTTTCGTGACTTCAGTAGTCAGAAAAAATCTGCCCTTTGAGATACATTAATTGGCTACATTTTTGTTTGTAGAAGCTGGGGCCTTAAATGTGACTAGGTATGCTCCATTTTTCTGCAGAGTGATGCTTAAAGTATTGGCTTGTTACAGGTATATTTACCTACTGTATGTTTATATTTTTTCTAGTTTTCTAAGAAGATTCCAAGTGACAAACTGCCTTTTATTAAGAATAAGTTGGTTTGGAAACCCCAAGTTCCTGATGTCCTAGAGAGCAGCCTGTTGACTTTGGTTCTGGCACATTTTGCTGTGTTCTTGCATGCTCTGTCTTCCTGGCCCCTGGCTTGTGCCCGTTTGGTACTCCCAGGACAAAGCTTCTTCCCTGAAATACAAGCAAGGGCTATATTTTAAATACAAATGGATTGAATATAAAAGTTGGTACATTGTTAAAACATGTTTGGTGATGAGATAGTGCTATGAGTGTTTAGGTGCCAGGTGAGCTCCTGAAAACCTTTGAGCCAATTCTATAGTTAAATTACCTTATATTTGTAAAGAAAACGATTGTATATTCTTTAAAAATTAATTAAACATAAGACAGATTGAAATTGAATAAGATGTGGTTTCACTTACCTTGAATGCAGTTGCTTGAATCAGAACCACTGTAGATGGAAGAATAGAGGCCTCTGTGGAGACTGGTGTTTCTGGGAGCAGGTTAGGGGTTAGAGGTGGTAGCAGTGATGCTTTTGTCTCAATTTACTGCATAGTATGGCTTTTCTTCCATACAAGCATATTATTAACATTGCTATTACTTATGTTTATCAGTGATGAATAGTGCCCACTGTTGAGCCAAGTGAACTCTAGAGGTTCATTATTTTTATTTTCTGAGGGAAACAGGTCAGATTTAGAAGAGATAGAGGAATGTGAGGGTTGTTATAGCCTAAGGAGAGGGCAATTATTATTATTATTATTCTTTTGGAACTGAGCAGCCTAAATCTTCAATTCCAACAAGGAAGTTGATGAGGAAAGGAGATGAAGGTTGGCTGACTTCTTTTGCTTGTGTCCACCTCCAGGGAAGGAGGTTTGTGGCCACAGACAACATCCACATTCCAGGCCTTTCTCAGTTAAGCATCTGAGGGCTTTTAGCGTGGTCTTAGAGTGGCTTCCTCTTCATTTTCTTGTCCCCTTTTCTTGATTTCCACCCATAAGCAGGTGACAATGTTGCCACAAAGGGAGCTTGAGTTTTCTTCTCCCCAGACCACCCGTATGCCAAGGAACAAGAGTCAGTAATGCGATATAAGCATTTTACCACTCAAAGAAACCAACCCCAACCCCACTGGGAATGGAGCAAGCAGACACCTCTCTGGTGGTATGGAGATTTTTTAGATCAAGTTGATTGTGATTCACTATTTAGTATAGGTTGGTTTAATAATAAACTTCTAGTTGAAATTTGGAGGTCATCTAGTCTAAGGTCTAGTGAAAGGAAGTAGCACTTCATAGAGGAATCTCCTTTTTCTAATTCCAGGCTGGTGGGAGAATGGAGTAGATGAAGAGGAAAATTTAAATTAGGAAAAGGGGTCATGGGATACTTTTAGAACAAGTAAACCTTCTTGAGCAACAGAAGTAGACAGCATTAAAGTCAGGGCTGCATGAGGAGTCCTCAGGAAGAAGGGAAGTTTGGGATGGGAGTGGCCAGGGAGAATGAAACAAGAATAGGGTGGGAAGGAGTGCAGGGATTTCACACAGGGCTACCCTAGTCTTTTTTCATTATAGTCCAACGGCACTGTTTAAAACTTTTTTTTTTAAGTTAACGTTTATTTCATACCTTCTAGGTCCTAACTGGAAAAATCTATGTGATGATGTGGGCTTTTCTTGAACCCCAGTGATGTGGTTGATATGACAAAAATCTATTCAGGTCGGAAGAGTGGTCTTGCTCACATAACACATTCTAGGTTTGTTCCTTCCATGACCTGGTCTGAAGGTGTGGTGGCTTTGTGAGCTGAGGCAAAACTTGAGAACCACTGAGAGCTTTCTCAAAGCCCGGATGTGAAAATTTTTTTCCCCCCTGCACCATAAATAGGCAAGGAGTGGGCCTCAGAATATGGAAATCAAGATCTCTCTCTCTCTCTGTTTTTTTTTTTTCCCTGAGATGGAGTTTCACTCTTGTTGCCCAGGCTGAACTGCAGTGGCATGATCTCAGCTCATTGCAACCTCCGCCTCCTGGGTTCAAGTGATTCTCCTACCTCAGCCTCCCAAGTAACTGGGATTACAGGCACCCTGATTCTAAGAAGATCATTCCTCTCAAGGTCTCTTTTTAATGAGAGGAATGAGCTTCTTAGAATCAGGGAAGTGAGAAATTCTCATTGATTGGTGTGCCATTCATAAGCAACAGAACAAAAAGGCCAAGAGCGTGATCTTTGGAGCAGTCTCTGCAGACTGCCTGCATCTAACACCTAGCTGTACTTTTCTTTTTTGGGGTATGTTTCCTTACCTTTATTTATTTACTTATTTATCCCTTTATTTTTATTCGACATGTCATAATTGTGCATATTTATGGAATGCAGAATGATATTTCTGTGCATGTATACAACGTGTAATGATCAAATCAAGGTAATTAGCATATCCATCACCTCAAACATTGATCATTTCTTTGTCTTGTGAACATTAAAAATCCTCTCTTCTAGCTTTTTGAAAATATACACTAAATTATTGTTGACTATATTCAGCCTATAGTGTTACAAAGCCCTGGAACTTATTCCATCTAGCTGTAACTTTGTATTAACCAGCCTCTCCCTGTCTTCCCCCACCCCCTTTCCAGCTTTTAATACTAACAGTTCTACTCTCTATTTGTATGAGCTCAATTTATTTTAGCCCATAGATATGAGTGAGAACATGAAGTATTTATCTTTCTGTGCCTGACTTATTTCATGTAACATAATGTCCTCCAGGCTCATCCGTGTTGTTGCAAATGACAGGATTTCATTCTTTTTCTTTTTCTTTTTCTTTTTTTTAATAGAGATGGGGTCTTGCCACATTGCTCAGGCTGGTCTTGAACTCCTGTGCCTGGCCTATTTCATTCTTTTTAATAACTGAATAGTATTCCATCATGCATACATATACCACATTTTCTGTATCCAGTCATCTGTTGATGGACATTCAGGCTGATTCCATATCTTGGCTATTGTAAACAGCTAGTTCTGTATCTTAATAGCTAAGTGACTATAGGTGATTTTCTTAAATTCTCTCAGCCTCATTTTCTCCCTTCTATAAAATAGGGATAACAGTGGTACTTCCTTCATAGGTTTATTAAAAAGCAGTGAAGCCTGGGACAGTTCCTGGAACATAGGAAGCCTTCAAAAAGTGTTACCTCTTATGAGATTCTGAAAAGATATGAAAATAAAGTGCGGTTGTAGTCAGAAAGCAAGTTGCTCTTGTCACTGGAGACCTTGCATTCAGGGATACTTTGTTAAAACTTTTGGGATTAGTAGCAAATGGTATATATCCTTCATTTTAGGTTGTAGGAGAATGACTCAAAGAGAGGTGTACCAACACTCTTCTGTTTTCCTTTCTTCTTGCTTCCTGATCTGAGGATGAACAAGAAGATCAACCCCAATTGTTGACTTAACCTCTCTGTTATAAGAAGTTCCTGGAATTTCCCAGTGTTTCTTTCTTTTTTTTTTTTTCTATGTAGGCTTATATGAATTATGGCATACTTGATTTATATAACTGATATGTTGCTAAAAAGTTACATGAATATAGTCTCTTTGATAAATTAATATCAATGCCATTTATTGGAATTCTGTGGTGAAACATTTTTTTAAAAAAAACAGGTAATGTTAGGGAAAAAAACTCTTAAATTTTTTCGGGGGGGGGGGGTAAATCTGAATTTTCATGTATCATTGTACCTTGAATTGGAATGCAATTAAACTAATTTCTCCTTTCCCAAAGTCAGTGATGTTATCTGAATTTTCATGTATCATTTTAGCTTGAAATGAAATGCAATTAAATTTATTTCTTCTTTCCCAAAGTCATGATGTTCGAGCATGTTGATATTGTAATAGGTGTTGACGACAGGATCTTCATGATTTGCAAAATAGCCTCTCACTTTGTAAGAGACATCAATTCTCTATGCTTGTGGGTGGCTTAGGAAATAATATAGTTCACTCTGTTTTATGTGTTAATTAAGGGAATATGAAAAAAAACCCTGATAACAGTGATGTGTTAGGTGAGTTGAGATACAGGTAAGCCTATACTACCTTTGTTAGTGTCAGCAAAACCCAGGAGGAAAAATATTTATGCTAATGAGAGGCAAAGTGAAGCATGGATAATTAAATTCAGCAGAAATTTTGAGAACATTGTTTTAACTTGTAATTTCAGTCTCTCCCTCTCCATATCTTATTTGTAAGAGTTCTAACAAAGTAGTGCTTTTTGGTTAGTAGTACCAATGACTCAAAAGTTTTAAAGTCAGTAGCAAAAGATAAGATTAGACAAGAAGCAAAAAACAAAACAAAACAAAAAACCAAAAATAACAAAAAAGAATGATCAACTCTAGTCACAATAAGATCTACTTTAGGATTTATTTGAATAGACCCCAAATAAAGCAACATTTAGCTTCTTGAATGTGTCTGTTATATGAGTGTGACTGGGTTTTGGTGACCCTGTTGTATGCAGGTTATACAAATTTTCAGAATTCCAATTTCTTCATAAAGTAAGAATAACGTCACTTTACTCACAGGCTTTTTTCTCTGCCAAGCACTAAGTCAATACATACAAATCAGTGATCACAGTACCTAGCACATAGCAGGTCCTCAGCATCTGCTAGCCTTTCCCTTCCCCGAGGTAGGATATGAACATTTGAAGTAGACCTAGCCTTGTCAGGCATAATAAGAAAGATGTAACATCAGAGTTTAAAAAAAATAGCCGAACTTTTGGTTGGCATGCTTTTGCTTATATTGATGACTAAACAGATAAACTGGTAGAGGGTAGAGAAACTTAAAGTTCAAAAGAGTATTGATTAAAGAGAAATCAAAATCATAAGCATAGTATCTAAGATATGTCAGTTAAGAAACAATTTAATCTTGTGACATCTGCAGGAAAAAAAGAAAATAATTTAAATTACAAGAATTCCACTTAAGCATTGTTGTTCAGCAGTTTCTTTGTTTGAAGGTAACAATTTGTTTATCTTTTGAACACCCTTAACATCTTCCATAATTTAACCTCAATTAGAAACATTCTTCAGGGTCTTGAACTAAGGAGGATCTGTGGGTTTGAAATCAGTGTAACTCTTCCTGAGTGTTGATGTAGCTGTAGCTGAAACTATCACATGACACATTTGCTTTCTTTTTTTTTCTTTTTTTATTACCAGATTGCTTTTAACTTTGTAAGTCAATTCAGGCTACTAGACTTTCTTGCTCTCCCTGAGTAAACAATATTCTATCTGCAGAGGCATGTTGCATAGGTTTGTAAGCAATCTTTCCACCACCCGCCCCCACGCCACTTTTTTTTTGAGACAATGTCCAGGCTGGAGTGCAGTGGCGCGATCTTGGCTCACTGCAACCTCTGCCTCCCAGGTTCAAGCAGTTCTTCCTGCCTCAGTCCCCCAAGTAGCTGGGATTATAATCGCCCACCGCCACATCCGGCTAATTTTTGTATTTTTTAGTAGAGACGGGGTTTCGCCATGTTGACCAGGCTGGTCTTGAACATCTGACCTAGGGTTATCTGCCCGCCTCGGTCTCCCAAAGAGCTGAGATTACAGGCGTGAGGCCAGTCCCAGTCTTTCTCTTTAAAGAAACCTTAGGAAGTGCTATAAAAACGAATGTTCCTAAATAGTCTTTATTATTGTTTTTTTTTTTTCCTATACCTGTTGATGGCAGAATAATGTTGCTTTTTAAAATTCTTCCCTTGATGGCCAGGTGTGGTGGCTCATGCTGGTAATCTCAGCACTTTGGGAGGCTGTGGCAGCAGATCACCTGAAGTCAGAAGTTTGAGACCAGCTTGGCCAACATGGCAAAGCCCCATCTCTACTAAAAATATAAAAATTAGCCGGCATGGTGGTGGACACCTATAATCCCAGCTACTCAGGAGGCTGAGACAGGAGAATTACTTGAACCTGGGAGATGGAGGTTGCAGTGAGCCGAGATTGCACCACTGCATTCCAGCCTGGGCAACACAGTGAGACTTCATCTCAACAACAACAACAACAAAAATCCAATTATTTCCTTAAGCATGACTGAAACTCTGTACCCCTTGCTCAGCATCCACCCGCCCACCCTCTGCTTACTATTATTTTATTCTCTGCTTCCCATTATTTTATTCTCTGCTTCTATGAGTTTGACTATTTTAACTGTCACTTATAAGCGAGATCATATAGTATTCGTCTTTCAGTGTCTGGCTTATTTCACTTAGCATAATGTCCTCCAGGGCTATCCATGTTGTCAGCAATATCAGGACTTCCTTCTTCTTCTTTAAGGCTGAATAATATACCATTTTATGTATATACTACATTTCTTTATTCATTTGTCTGTTGATGAATGGCATTTAGGTTGTTTCCATATCTTGGCTATTGTGAATACATTCTTCATAGGATATCTAACACTGTAGTTCCCACCTAAATGTTAAAATCAACTAAAATGGCCATTTCTGATGGTGGAAGAAGGAACTCACGGTTGAACCATAAGCTGCCTGTTTGTTTAAAGGGCCATCAGCGTTATGTCAAATGTGAAGGTAGAAATGTCTCTGCACCATGGCTTTCTAGGGCTTGCATTTGATGGTCTGTCCTTTTGAGGTATTGTCTGTATGGATGTATTTCCTAATTTTTGTTTTTGTAAATGATGATGCCTCATCCATTCATAGAGCATTCTCTATTGTGTATACTATATGCAATGTAGGCGAGTTGTAAATCTTGGGTTGTAAAACTAAGCATATCTCAAACTTGCGTATTAATTGAAGTGAGCTAATTGGTATAATAACCAATCCTCAAAGCTCAGTGGCTTATCATAATGCACGTTTATTTGTTGCTCACGTTATAGTTCAATGTGGATAGATGGGGAACCTATTTCCTGCAATTACCCAGGGACCTATGTCTCTTTATTCTAGTGGGTCCGCCATGCTATAGGGGTCTCACCCCACTGGACCATTTCTACTCCACGGTGTGGGAGTGTTCTCTGGAAGAAGAGAAAAAGTTTTGTTAAACATTTAGCCATTACATATGTGTCTTGAATTTAGTTTCTAATCTGGTGGACAAATGAGCTATATTTCTTTCGATGAGAATTTTATTGTTAGGGTTATGCCAAAGACTGTATCATTCATTTGCCTCTCTTATTTAGAACCTTATGCATGGATTCCTGGAAGAACTGTTTTTCTCTTAGAAATATAACTAAATTTGTGGGAATGTGTCTGATATCTAAAGCTTGATGAGGATTCTGAATAATCTGTATTTTAGATAAGGCCAGTTGAAACTATTCTTAACTACTCTATATGGTTAACTGTTTTTTTCAGAGACATGTTTCATCAAAGCACTAAAATTATGCAGACAGAGCTGGAAATGTTCTCTGAAGAGCATCCTATCATCTTCCTTATAATTTTGGTTTTTATTTAACACTTAGCCCCCAAAGTGGGGCCATGGCAATATCTTTGAGTTATAACTCACATCAGGCCTTCGAGGAGTTTGTGATGCTATTTTGTTGCTGGCATACAAAATCAGTGAGGTTAACTGTACTTCTATAGGTCACTCAGTGAGTCAACGACTGAGCTATGATTAACGTTGACAGCTGGTGAGCTGCTAGGCTGTTGCTAACTGAGCAACATTGACATTCATTTTGATTTGACTTTGCATTTCATTTTCAACTATTTATTCATTTTAAGGCCTCTTTAAAAACTTTTTAGGGATGTTGTAGACGGAGGAAACTTTCTATAAATGCTTTGGGGAGAGTCCTTTAGCTTCCCTCTCCCCACTCCCCATCCTTCAGCTTAATAGTTAAATTATGTTTATGCTAGGAAAGCATCTTTTAGGTAGTTTTAGAAATAGATGATTTAAACAGAAGTTAGGCAATTCCAGTTTTACTTTATTTGTTTTGTAATTTGTGATTTCAACAAAGAATTTCTGTAAACTAATTGTATGATAGTGAGTACCAACCAGAAAAATTATATTTGATGAAATAATTCACAGAAAAATGACAAGTATGCATTATAAATTTGGCCAAAATGTAATTTTGAACATAGGTTAAAGTGTAGTTGAAGGCCATCTGGATTATAAAGCTCGGAACTGGCTGGTTGGCTCAGTTGGGCATCATTTTATTCACCTGAGAGGGATGGGGAACGAGTGAACCCTCTTTCACTTCTGGATCTACTTCCAGATGCTTTAGGGAGATTATTAAGAAAAAGTGCTGGCTGGGTGCATTGCCTAACGCCTGTAATCCCAGCAGTTTGGGATGCCAAGGCGGGCAGATCACCTGAGGTCGGGAGCTTGAGACCAGCTTGGCCAGCATGGCGAAACCCCACCTCTACTAAAAATACAAAAATTAGACAGGTATGGTAGCGGGTGCCTATAATCCCAGCTACTGGGGAGTCTGAGGCAGGAGAATTGCACAAACCCGGGAGGTGGAGGTTGCACCTTGGAGCTAAAATCGCGCCACTGCACTCTAGCCTGGGCAACAGAGTGAGACTCTGTCTCAAAAAAAAAAAAAAAAAAAAAAAAGTGCTATTTCATAGAATTCTGTGTGACAACTTAACTGCCCAATGTGGTTGGCTTTAGGTGAGGCAGATGCCCTAGGACTCTTGATCTCACTAACTGCCATCAACAGTTCTGCATTGCTGATGCCAGAAAGGCGGGCAGATCTAGAGGCCCAAGTGACCCACACATACAGGCAAAGATGACCTAGCAGAGCTGAGGACATGAGATTTGGAGTCAAATCTGGGATCAAATTTTGATTCTTTTAATTACTTGCTCAAGGGATAACTAAAGGTTTCCTCACTGGTCAAAAGATTCCTCCTTTCTCTGGGGAGTGTGAGTGACACCTAAGGAGCTAATGTCAGGAGTGTGAGCTGGCAGCTTCTAGGCAACTAATGGTTCTATTTCTTCTTCCTTCTCTGTCTACCCCAACCTCAGGCTTACTCTCCAGGTCCTCTGACTTTCAGTGAGCCGTCAGAGTTGAAAAGCAAGCACATACTCTGTTTTCAAAATATTTATCTGAAAACCAAAAAAACCTATCTCCCAAATCTCAGCTCATATAGTCAATTATGTTGTTAACTTATTTGAAGCACATATATTCAGACAGAGCCAAGGGATTTTCCTCACTTTTTAGCTATAAAAAGTTTTATAATTTAAATTTTTGGATATTTTCTAATTGCTATTAAAAGACCTTCTGTGTGATTTCTCAAAGGAATCACAGTCACTTGAAATCTGGACAATACCTTCAAAGTGAACTAGACCTTCATTCCCAGCTACCCCAGAAGGATGGGCTCCTCTTTTTTTCTTTTGTGAGGACCCCAGTGGAGATGACAGTGTAACCATTGGCAACTCTATCTACAGAGTGATCATGAATCCCTCACTGAATGTGTTTACACTGAGAAATGTTGCTTACTCTCATGTAAGTGCAAGAAAAAAAAATGTCAGTTTTTAGAATCACAAAGTGATTCAGGAAGTGAATAAAGGCCATTAAAACATCTTAAGATTCCCTGTGAGGAGATGCTTGTTGTATTTTCCTTTTAGGAATATATAAATATGGTTAGTCTTTTTTATTGACAAAAAGCAGGAAGCAGTTTCCCTTAAATCTAACGATTCCATTGATCGAATCATATCTTATGGGAGAGGGTGACGGTTGCAGTCTGAGATGATTTGCATGAGACCCTACTTTATACTTCAATTATTACTGTACATGATTACAGGACAACCTGGTTGTTAATTGCCTGTGGTCTTTAAATATGCACTTCTTTCAGAAATAGACACTAATTATTAGATCTTGTTTTTGGTCTCACCTGAAGTTGCAAATGTCTAGGGGTTTTTTTTTTTTTTTTTTTTTTTTTAATTTGCAAGTCTAATGATGTACAGACATAGTAAAACTGATCTCATTCTGAATCCTGTTCAGGGTGAACGTTCTCTGGGATGTAAACTATCAAAGATTGTGAACTTGGCGTTCAGTTCTTTGTAGGTGTTTATGTGAGTCTCTTGACAAAACCTGTATGTTTGCTATCAGAATGCTGAAGGAATTTTATCTTTCTAAAATGCAGATGAAAATTGGTTAACAAGTTGAAAAAAAATCTACTTCTCCCATAATTAAATACAATAGAAATAACATCAAAGTATTATTAGATATTAGATATTGTCCCAAGTCCACCAAGATAAAAATTTTGTGTTTGGGAGCTGTGGTTGGAATTATGCTAGGCAAAAAGCAGTTTGTTTTGTGTGTTGGGCTCTCCTCTCTTCTAGCTTCAATGGCTGAATTAGGGAATTGATCCTGAATTTGATAGAGCTGGAGTTGTTCCTGTCTTTAAGCCAAGGTTGATGAACTCATATGCCTACAGGGGATAAAGTGATGAGGTACAAGTGTGAAGCCAGTGAGCAGGAATCCTGGACTAACAAGAGTGCACAAGCCCTGCCTAAGGATGGCAGCTGCTACTCAGTTTTAGCAGATTTATCTCAGATAGAAATTCTGATTTAGATGTGAAATATAGCAATTTAAAAATATTGGATGTATGATATGGTTTTTAAGAAAGTAGTGTGCTAAGCAGAGAAAACATTCTAGTGCGACTTCTGGTTTTAACACATGCTCTTCCCACTTCCTTTCCTGGTTTTTGTCACCCAGCTAATGCCTATTACTTTTTCTCTACTTGATTTAGCTACATGTTCCAAGAGGCCTTCTCGGGTCTGGATAAGAGGTGGCTCCTGTGGCTCTTGTATCCTCTTCTCTATTCGAATATCCACTTTTAAACAATGTTATAATTGCTTCTTTATCTTTTTGTTTTGTTCCCTGGGCTATAGAATCCTTGAAGGCCTCCACAAAATAGTGATTGGATAAATAAGTTCGATGAATAAATGATGGTGGGCCCAGGATTTCCTCAGGATATAGGGTTTTTTCCTTCCTTCCTTCCTTCCTTCCTTCCTTCCTTCCTTCCTTCCTTCCTTCCTTCCTTCCTTCCTTCCTTCCTTCCTTCCTTCTTTCCTTCCTTCCTTTTTTCCTCCCCTCCCCTCCGCTCCCCCCCTTCCTTCCTTCCCCTTCCCTCCTTCCTCCCCTCCCCTTTTCTTCCCTCTTTCCTCACCTCTCCTCCCCTTCCTTCCTCTCCCCTCCCTTCCTGTCCCCTCCCCTCCTTCCTCTCTCCCCTCCCCTCCTTTCTTCCCTCCCACCACCCCTTCTCCCTGACACAGGGTTTTGGTCTCCCAGCTAATATAGGGCCTGTGGCCATTCCAAGGCTTCTCCTAGAACCTCTGAATCAATCCTTCAATTAAACCTGTATACCAAATTCCTGTGTAATCAAACTGCCTTAGAAAGGAGGGTGAACAAAGGGAAGGCAGGTCTAGGAAGATTTGGAACCCAAAGCCCTCTTGTCTTAAAGCATGTTGTTACCTGTTTTATTCTTGCTGCTTTCCTCCTTTTTATTTCCCCTCAATCAACATAGTCTAGGAAAGGTAGAGTGCAGATGTGTTTTTGTGACTCGAAACCATATGAAGCCAAAATGAGTCTTTTTCCTGTCATAATTTTAAGTAGGGCCTTAGGCTGTGTTTACTGCCTCTAAAATAAACATGGTACTTAGCTTCTCAGTTGCAACACTTTCCAGCTTTTATGAAAAAAGTAAACAAGAATAAAATGTTATTTTAAAAAGTAGTGTCAGAAAGTAAATAAATTACCCTTAATAGTGTTGTATATTTTAAAAAAATATTTTGGAGGGACTGTTCAGTAAAACCTTCAAAACAAAACTACACCAAACAAACTACTTTCTAGATTTGGCAGCTAGTCATATCTCACTCTATTATAACTACTTAGTCTGCTTTTTAAATTTTTTTTCCTCAAATTATATGTGGTGTCAGAGTGGTGTAGTAGTATAACACTTAGTCTCTGTTGCCAGGCTAAGTTCAGTTTTCAGCTCTACCGTGAACCTGCTGTGTACTTACGGACCAATTGCTTAACTTCTGTATGTCTCAGATAGTTCTGTCAAATGAAGATCATAGTAGTACCTAACTCATATAGTTATTGTAAGGGTTAAATGAGTAGAAAAAAAGCAAAACCCTTAAAATAATGTCTGGCACATAAATGCTCTTTACATAATTCACTTATTATTTTTTTGAAGTCAAGTGTATTGAGGTATAATTTGTAGTATAAAGTACAGTAAAACTTACCCATTATAATTTACAATTCTGTGAGTTTTGATAAGTGCATACAGGTATGTAATGAGCACCATGATCAAGCTGTAGAACATTTCTATCATCCTCACCATTCTTTCATGCCCTTTGTAGTCAGTCCTTGTACCCCTGTTCCCAGACCCTGGCAACCACTGATCTGTTTTCTGATTCTGTACTTTGCTTGTACAGAACATGATATAAACAGAAGCACTGGAATCATATAGTATGTAGACTTCTGAATCTGGCTTCTTTTGCTTAGTGCAGGGATTAGTAGACTTTTCTGTAAAGAGCCAGAAAGTAAATGTTTTAGGCTTGCAGACCGTACAGTCTCTGATGCAACTATTCAGTTCTGCTATTACAGTCATAGACAACACATAAATGATTGGATGTGGCTGTCTTCCAGTGAAACTTTATTTACAACAGGGAGCAGCCAGATTTGGGCTGAAGACTATAATTTGCTGACCCCTGATTTAGCATATTGCATTTGAGGTTCATTTGTGTTGCTGTGTGTAGCAGTAGCTTGTTCTCTATTCTTTCTTTCTTTCTTTCCTTTTTTTTTTTTGAGACGGAGTTTCGCTCTGTGGCCCAGACTGCAGTGCAGTGGTGCAATCTCGGCTCACTGCAAGCTCCGCCTCCCGGGTTTACGCCATTCTCCTGCCTCAGCCTCCCGAGTAGCTGGGATTACAGGCGCCCGCCACTATGCTTGGCTAATTTTTTTGTAGTTTTAGTAGAGATGGGGTTTCACCATGTTAGCCAGGATGGTCTCGATCTCCTGACCTGGTGATCCGCCCACCTTGGCCTCCCGAAGTGCTGGGATTACAGGCGTGAGCCACCGTGCCTGGCCGCTTGTTCTCTTTTATTTCTGTTTATTATTCCATTGCATATACAGTTTGTTTAGTCATTCACCGGGTGAAGGATATTTTAGTTGTTTTTTTTTTCCCAGTTGAGGACAATTATGAATAAAGTCATTTTATATATTTGCCTACAGGCTTCTGTGTGAACACAGATTTTCATTTCTTTTGGGCAGCTAACCAGCAGAGGGACTGCTTGGTTGTGTAGTATGTGTTTACCTTTATAAGACACTCCTGGCCGGGCATGGTGGGCCACACCTGTAATCCCGGCACTTTGGGAGGCTGAGGCCCGTGGATCACGAGGGCAGGAGTTCAAGACTAGCCTGACCAAGATAGTGAAACCCTGTCTCTACTAAAACTACAAAAATTAGCCAGGCGTGGTGGCAGGCACCTGTAATCCCAGCTACTCGGGAGGCTGAGGCAAGAGAATCGCTTGAACCCATGTGGCAGAGGTTGCAGTGAGCTGAGATCGTGACACTGCACTGCAGCCTGAGCGACAGAGTGAGACTCCATCTAAAAAAAAAAAGACATTCCCAAACTGTTTTCCAAAATAGCTGTTTAATTTTGTGTTTCTAAAGGCAGTATAAGAGTTTCAATTGTGTTGCATCCTCACCAGCACTTGGTGTTGCCCTCCCTACCTTTTTTTTTTTTTTTTTTTTTTTTTTGAGACACAATATCCTCTGTCACCTAGGCTGGAGTGCAGGGGCGTGATCTCGGCTCACTGCAGCCTCCTTCTCCTGGGTTCAAGAGATTCTCCTGTCTCAGCCTCCTGAGTAGCTGGAACTATAGTCTTGTGCCGCCATGCCTGGCCAATTTTTGTATTTTTAGTAGAAATGGGGTTTTGCCACATTGGCCAGGCTGGTCTTGAACTCCTGACCTCAGGTGATCCTCCCAGTTCGGCCTCCCAAAGTGCTGCGAGTGAGCCACTGCACCTGGCCTTTTTTTTAAAATTTTAACCATTGTAAAAGACCATGAAGACTCTTGGAAACCTGAGTAAAGATATATTCAGTTGGAAGCTCTTGAAGAATTTTATACATGGAAATGACATTATTTGGGTTTTTAAATGATCACTCCAGTTGTAGTATAGAAAATGATATGGAAGGAGGCTGGATAAATGTGTGAAGGCCTTTGAGAGAATATCATGTTAGTACGGGGAGAGGGAAGATACCTTGATTTGAGAGGTAGCGGTGGAGATGAAGTGGCTAGATACGGAAATTTTTTAGAAGGTGGAATTGATAAACTCAGTGATTGAGCAGATACAGGACTTAAGAGACTGAGAGCTCTCAAGGTTGTTTGCACATTTCTGGCACAAGCAACTACATGTATAATGACACCCTTACTGAGATTGGGAACACTGATGGAGAAAAAGGTTTGAGGAGATAAAGTAATTGGGCCAATTTTGAGATATATGTAAGACATCCAAATGGAGGTCTCAAGTAGGCAGTGTGAAATCTTGGTTCCTGAATGGTGGAACAAAATTATACATTATTGTAATATAAAAGATATTTGATGATATGGGGTACATAAGATTCTCTCTCTCTCTCTCTCTCTCTCTCTCTCTCTCTCTCTCTGTTGAGTTTAGTGATCTGAGGAGAGTGAATTGGATAGACCTAAGAGGAAATTTGGTGTTTAATTTTGGGCAGTAGAGTGACATACAAAGGAAGCTAAGAGAGAGTGGTTCAGAGAGGCTGGAGATAGAGAGAGTTGTCCCCCAGATGCCCAGGTGAGTGAACGATCATTTGTGCATTTATTGGATTTGGTGGCACAGTTGGCATTTAGTCAGTTTTATGGTTGTTGGTAGTGGTTGGGTGTATGTGAAAATTCAGATTAGGGTGAGTATGAGGAGTAAGGAGTGAGGCAGTAGAAAAAAACAAGATTTACATGTCTTTCGGGAATTTTTAGGATGGTTAGAGATATATGTAAGAGGTGTTTATTATCGTTGAGACTGAGATAGGTTAGAGCTTGTTGATGAGAAGGACAAGGGGAGGAGTGAATACAGAAGAAACAGTGTTAATGGAATGAGATCCTTACACACTAGTGATGCCTTTCAGATCTAGCAAACTTGATGAAGGAGAAACTCAGTCAAGATTAATGTTCACAGTTAGAGTAGTATAGGGGACTTTTAGTATTACCAAGTTCTAATGAACTATATCATAATATGGTCTTTAAACTTATTTCTCAAGTATTTCTCGAAAACTTACCAAGCAGAAAATGTCAGCAATCTTTTTGATGTGTGAAAATGCTCTGGCGGTTTAGTCACTTGTCAGTCTCATGTCCAAGTCCTACCCATCTGTCATGGCGCAATTGAAACCCTCAAATGAAAGACTCTCTCTCCCTCATCTGAATGGCCATAGCCTGGTGTGTTTTTCCCTCAAGTGTGGCATTTATTCTTTCTATGTACTTGTTATTTATATGTATATGTGTGTGTGTGTATAGTGTGTGTGTATAGTGTGTGTGTATGTATATGTGTATGTGTGTGTGTGTGTGTGTGTATATATATATATATTTTTTTTTTTTTTCTCATTAGATGATGGAAGGCAAAGACCATAATTGAAATACGTTATGTTCTCTGTAGTACCTACTGGTTACATTTATTTAGTTAACAAACTAAATGTATATAAAGGTGAAAATGGGGACATTGTTATTAGCAGATAATTAAAAGAAGCTATATGAAAAATACGATTTTTGTGGTTTGGTGTCAGAATTTGTAGCCTAATAATAACTTTTTGTTTTTATGAAATTTAGTAAAACATGTTTTGAAAGTTCCTAATTATATGTGACTAAAAGATCAAATTATTTAACAGAGTGATAACAGCAGCAACTCTGGTGGTTTCTTTGTCATTTATCAATGACTTTCAGATTATTATTCCATTCAGACTGAGGATAATCCAAAGATACAAGGAGAAATCACAGGGGTTTTTATCATCATTTTACAAGTGAAGAAACCAGAGATAATGAGTCAACAGTTACATTGCTGGCAACCGAGTGCTAAAACCCAGGCTGGGACCCTCTGACCCTAATCTGAGTTTCTTTCAATTTACCCAATGGCTTCTAGATTTACTTTCATAGAAATCCAATTGGCCTGATAATAATTAAATGCAACTGCAGGGGGTAAGTGGGTTTCTTCTATTTGAATGAATTTTAAAAATCCCTTTTTTTGGGTGATGAGGATAATCTCTTGGTAACACCTGAGGTTCCCTCCTCTTGTACATGCTTTGGCCTGTTGGCCTAGAGCTTGATATGGGGCTCCTGCAGCAGAATGGGAAAAACACCACTATCATGGATTGCAATGATGCTGTGATTTGAAGAAAATAAAATGGAAGTCACGTATCTCTGGAATACTAATAGAGCATTGCTGGCCAGTACCGTTTACTATAGTGAACAAACCTAGTATTAGCATTTTGGGAAAAAAAACAGACAGCATTTTCCTGGGTTTTTGACTCTGCCTTCTGGCAACGACTGATTTTTAAAGTCCACAATCATTTTTGATTTAGGATGATAAGCTACATTCTTTAAAAAGCTAGAAATATGGAAGGTCATTATTTTTTAGGAGGACTATGTCAAGGCCTTTAATTCTATTATAGTTGAAGTTCTATAAAAACTGTAATAATGGGCTGGGTGCGGTGGCTCATACCTGTCATCTCAGCACTTTGGAAGGCTGAGGCAGATGCATTGCTTGATTCCAGGAGTTTGAGACCACGCTGGGCAACATGGTAAAACCCCATCTCTGCAAAAAATACAAAAATTAGCTAAGTATGGTGGCGCACACCTGTAGTCCCAGCTACTCCGTAGGCTGAGGTAGCAGAATCACCTGAGCCTGGGGAGGCTGAGGTTGCAGTAAGCTGTGATAGTGCCACCGCACCCTAGGCTGGGCAACAGAATGAAGCCCCATATTAAAAAAAATCCAACATCATAGTATATTTATATTACATTCAATATATAAAATCTATAGTTTTATATTAAAATAATATGGAAGTCTTTGACTACATTTTTCTGAAAAATATAATTCTCATTAAACATAGCTTATTATTTAGTACCTTCTGTTAAATAAAGTCTTTTTAATTGTACTGACTTTAACTTATATGCCCCCAAACTCTATAATATATTTTTGTCAGGAGAACTGAGGAATGAAGAATGTGTACTTCTAAGAAAGTGTGGAAAGACATGAAGTCCTTTTTCCTCCTTCTTCACCACTTTAAAATGTTATCTGAATGAATTGCTAGTACTGGGTAAAAAAATCTCCTTATGTTCCCTTTAAATTGCCTTAAATAAGGTATTTGGGAATTGCTATACAGTGTTGTGAATAATTGAACTTGGCCATATATGAAGCAGTTGAGATATTGAATCTGAAACCAGGTGTCCTATGGCTAAATAGTTGTGATTCATGAGAAGACATACACTGAGAAATTTAAGGATTGTTTTCCTCCAAGGCAATTGATCTTGTAACTCTATGTAGACTGTGGACTCTCTCTAGCTCTTATATTCCTTATTTCTATTAGAAATCTCCTTTTAGTATATTGTAAAATTTGTTAAATTGACATTCCAAATGGACAACTGAATATGATCTGCTTTTACATCAGATGAACCTGGCCTATGTTAAAGCGGCAGACTACATTTCAGAACCAGTTAACAGGGAGCCTCCTTCCAGGGAAGCTCAGCTACTAACTTTGCAAAATACATCTGAATTTGATATCCTTGTTATTGGAGGAGGAGCAACAGGAAGTGGCTGTGCGCTAGATGCTGTCACCAGAGGTAAGTCTTTTTTTTTTTTAATTTTAATTTTAAGTTCTGGGGTACATGTGCAGGATGTGCAGGTTTGTTACATAGGTAAGCGTGTGCCATGGTGGTTTGCTGCACCTGTCAACCCATTACCTAGGTACAAACCCAGCATGCATAGCTATTTATCCTGATGCTCTCCCTCCCCCTGCCCCACTCCAAAGGCCCCAGTGTGTGTTGTTCCCCTCCATGTGTCCATGTGTTCCCATTGTTTAGCTCAGAGGTAAGTCTTGATGTGGATAACACTTCATCCTTTCTCTTCAGCATAAATACACAATATGCACTCTATAATAGTGAGGCCACATTTCTGTTTGTGTTTCCAGATTTTCCATCCTTAATGAAGTACTTTCACAGTTCTTGAAATATAGGCACTGCACAACTTTAAAATGAAATATAACTCATTTCACTTCAATGAATTTATTTAAAAAGAAAACTTTATATTTTATGAATTTATTAATTTGATGTTCTGGTTTTTTTTAGTACATATTTATATTTATATAAAATAAAAACATTTTTATGTCACTTGAAATCACGTATCAGTCAATGGTAGAAAAATTTATTAAACTGAAATAATTTATTAAAATAATTATCTTTGTTCATGTATCTCTTAAAACTATCTCTTCCAGTGAAATATGGACTGCAGTTTGCAAAACTTTAGTTCATGTGAATAAATAATGGAAAATATTGCTAATCTATAGTTCTGGCTCGGTCATTCTGTTAGTGGAAAGACATGATGAAAATGGAAACATGACATGTAATGAAAGAAGTTTTAGTATAGAGCACCAATGCTCTTGGATATGTTATATTAAATAAAATACTATGTTTGTTTTGCCTATGGGTATTAGCGTGGAATTTGGAGTCAGGGAAATCTGGGTACTTATCCTGGCTTAACTTCTTTAACAGATGTGTGTGTGTTGGGGGGTGGGGGGCAAAGGACTTAATTTGTCTAAGGTTCCTTGCCTTTCACATGAGGAAAAAATACCTTCTCTGAATGATTGTTGTGAGAATTACATGTTAATCATGAAGAGATTTAGAACGGTGCTTGTCACACAAAGTAGAAGCTCAGTAAATTATAGATAGTATTATAGCTGCTATTACTAACATGAATGTAAAAGACTTTCAGAACCAATTGTCCTGGAGAAGGACTCCATTGCAGTATCCTCAGATGTCTCGAATTGGGTAGGATACTGCTGCAAGGAATTTTGACTGTGGATTATTTTGGTTTCTATATAAAGTTTAATATTTATTATATTTTAACACTCAATAGTAATGACTTATTAGATGGAATAATTCTTCTCAGATCAATTAAATTACTACTACAGCCACTCTTGATTTAGTTACTTTATGTACCTGGCAGAATCTACTCTTATGGAAATGAAATGAATTTAATGAGGTCTACATACACACACACAAAAGAACCCTAGATAACTGATTTCGCAGGACCCACACTTAGGTTTTGGTCCATGGAAACTTCACAGCCTAAGTCGTTTTTGTCAATGCTAAATAATGGCAAGTTCAAAATATAGGCACAGGAAGTCTACTGTGTTACAAAGTTGACCCCAATTTTCATAAAATTTTCTGTCTCCAAGAATGAAATATAATTTGAGTCCAATTAACCTTGATACACTAAGGCCTAAAGGAAGAACAGTTTGAGAATAGTTTTTGAGAATAGATAATTTGAATTCAGCTTTTTTCCCCCTGAAGGCCTGGGAAAGAAGGTGGAAAGAGGGGACACATTCCCAACATAATAGGAGGTCTTGTTTGGAACTACCCCTCCTAGAAATTAGAATTTACTTAGTGATAATTTTCTATATCAAAGAGGATCATTTCCCCAGTAGGATTCAGGAAAGTATGTTTCTTGGTATCTGCAGGCATTTTCATGCTATGTACTAAAATGTATAGCCATTCTTTTTAGTTTTATAAATATATGCTGAGTGCCTGCTGTATGCATGGCGATATGCAAGGTGCTACATGAGTGTACAAAGATGATTGATAGAGTTGGTACCACTAGGGCGCCCACAGTTCTATAGTGCTTGTTTGCATAGACCAGATTATGTGATAGAGAATATGTGAGCCTTTTAAAAGGCTCAGGGTCATTATGGACACTGAAAGATGAGGGTAGTCATATCTACATAGAATGGTCAGGAATGGAAAACTTTACTTATGCTATTTGGCATAGGTAACATTTTAATAGGCAAACATTGCTTGCTCAAAGTGTTCCAGTCTGAGAAAATGTACAGGAGGAACAGCATGGAATCAGTGTATGTGGGAGACAGCCTGTGTTGTAATTTGGAGCATTGAGGCTATATATGAGAGAACATGAGAGAAGAGTGGAAAGGCAGGGCTGGGTCTGGTATGCTAGGAGAAAGCCTTTGGGCTTTATTGAATAGACCACTTGGAGATACTGCCTTAGGTTTGGTGATGGGGAATGGATAGACGATACTGAAGGAACAGTCATGAGCATAGGCTTTCAAGAGATGTGGAGAAAAAGAAAATAGAAGGGAGGTAACTTGATGGTGTGGTAGGATATAAAGAAGGGAGACTATGTTTCAAGGATTTCTTTCCTTTTTTCTTTTTATAAAGAGTAATCTGAGTATTTCTGTAGACTCAGAGAAAAAAAGTCAGTGCTGGGGGAGAACCTTAATATGTAAGTATTAGGTTGGTGCAAAAGTAATTGCAGCTTTTGTCATTACTTTTAAATGTCATGTACCTACCTAATAGCAGAAGGCAATCATAAGGAACAAGGTCTCATGAAAATACAGGGAAAGAGATATCAGAGATGTATCTTGGTTTTAGCAGGAAGGTAAGAAACTTGTTTCTCAGGGACAGAAACAAAGGGTAAATTCTAAGACATAAAGAGTTTGTGTGAGTATGAAGAGCTATTCTTAAACAAATACAAGGTGAGATGTTCTACTTATGGGTGGGAGTAAGGGATGTCATTGCAGAGAATATGATAGGAAAATAGGGGTTTCTTTGCTGTGGTTAGAAAATGTAAATTTATTATCCACATGGTACCTTTGTGTGTGTGTGTGTGTGTGTGTGTGTGTGTGTGTGTGTGTGCGCGCGTGCGTGCGCACGCATGTGTGTCCAGTATTACTGAGCGTAGAGGTACAGAAATAGACAGTCACATTGAATCTAGAGTTGAGAATTGACTGGATATCAATGATAAAAAGAAAAAATGAGACAAGATTCTATGAAAGCAGAGGAAATTGTTTAAATGTAGGCCTGGAGCTGATAAGGGATCATGAAGTTACAAAGCTAGGCTTCCCTGGAAGAGTTAAAGGTCAGATTGCAGGACTTCAAGTGCAATAATAATAAGGCAATCACTAAGTGACTTTTATTCTTTTTCACCTTCTGAAAAGTCTTACTATGTTTGCCTTTGTGCACTTTGTATATTTATATATTTTTAAAGAATAGACAAGATTGTATTTCTTTTTGCAGTGTGTTTCTTTCAAATAGTAGTGTATTTATATCAGTCTTTACATGTATATAGTATTCATGATTTTTAATGGCAAAATTCCATTTTATTTATTTTCATTTAATAATTTTATGGAAGAACTCATTGCAATGATGTTCTTATTAATTATTCTTTAGGTTGTTTTTGGGTGGTTTTTTTTTTTTCTATTTAAAACAATACTATTTTTCAATCAAGTCCTGAACCAACTCTGAGAATAGTAAGACTGGTAAGATGTGGCCTTGATTTCAAGGAACAACTTAGCAGTTTATTACTATTTATTGAACAAATAAACTTTTTCTTCTGGCAGTGAAGGGCATTCCGTAGTGATCAAGGTATTAGCTAGTATATTAGCAGATGACTGTGGGTGGTGATACTCATGGTGGTGATGATAAGGATGACGATTTTGAATAGATAAGCGTTTCCAGAGCCTGAAAGTTGATCAGGTTTTTAATTTTTACAGTTAGTAATAGCTAAGAAGATGGTGTATTTTTAATATATCTTGACATATTAATTGCGATCTTAAAATAATTGCCTGTCTTATTTTATATATGTGGAATTATGATTTATAAAAAGGATGGGCAAACCTTAGCTTGTATTTCTTTTATTATGCTGGTAGCCCTCTGGGGGTAGTGTTTATAATTAAAATTTATAAAGAGATGACTGAAGGTAATCTATATTTATCCTTTTACTACAATTCCTGATCATATCAGTGGCCCTCTGAAGTGTGAAATAATCATGGGCATTTGGTTAATGAATTGTGCATTGTTGCTGTTCATTCATGGAATTTGCTCTTTTATTATATTTAATGCTTCACTTAACAACAAATTTTGCTTTCTCTGCATTTGATATGTTTTTACCAAATTATTCCTGATTGTATCCATTAATCTTTAGTCACATTTGACAAAAATAAATTACTGTGATCTTTTAAAGTTACCAGTAATAATTAGATTTTTCAGGACATCAAAGTTTTGGGAGGAACTACTAGATGTTAAAGGACTTGTACAAAAATGTTTGCATGAGCTTTTTGATAAAATACTGTGCCCAAATGCAACTTTAGTAATGGATAAACCAAGACTATAGAGGAAAGACAAAAAGTCATGGAGTCTTCATAATGAACATTTGTTTGCATTCTTATCATCTGCATTTTCTTGGGAATCAATTTTCTTTTGTTTCATTTGGGAATATTATTTTATAAACACAGTATGCAGACTTCTCACGTTCTCCTGCAGGTCTCTAGGATCAATAGAAATTGCTTCACTCTTTAACACCTCTGTGTCCCATTCTAGGACACAAGCATGTCCCAAAAGCCCAGTTGTGGGCACTTTGCTCCCAAAGGGAGCTGGAAAAGGAGAATCTGATAAATATATTCACTCCCTCAGGTTCTTCAAGGTGTTCTCTTTAGCTTTTTATGTTCTTTTATGTAACTTTACCTGTATGTATCTGGGATTACCTAGTACATTTTTGGTTTAAAATCTGATGTATTTGCATTCTTGGGTGGGCCTGTAGAAAATAAAATAAAATAAGATCTGATGTATAAAATTTAACCTTTATGTCTTCAGTTCAAATTCCAGAGAAGACTGTCTCTTTCTGGAGGAAGATATTAATTGTAGTTCTCTTGTTTACAAATGGAGACTTTTATCAATGGTATTTGGTTAGCAATTCTTGAATTCCCACTATAATTCCTAAGGCAGTATAGCGCAGTGATTAAGGACACATGTTATAGAATTAGAATGAACTTGGGTCATGTCTTGGCTTCATTGCTTACTACCTCTGTGACCTTCGACAAGTGGCTTAACCTTACAGAAAGCCTCAAGTTTCTCAGGCATAAATGGAGGATAATAACAACATTGTTTGCTATAAATAAAAATTTGGGAAAGGAAGGAGGTGTGTGCATTTCAGGATAAATGCAGAAAAGGGAGAGCCTTGGAGATAGTGCATTCTGAGAATTATGGTCTCCACCCCTCCACTATCAAGGTAGGAGAAAATTCTATTTCAGAAGCTAGAATTGCAGGAAGTGAAAGTTTGCTCTTTGCTGGACACAGCTAATTAGACTAGATTGCTAATTTCTCTTAAAATTAATCTGGAAATTTAACATAATTTTGATTAATGTAGTGCTTTCCTTTGGCCAGGGTCAGGGGATCGACTTTAGAAACTGCAAAACGTTAAGAAGAGAACTACGTCTGTGAGATTTACTAGACTGATTTAGAAAAAGACTACTGATAAGGGAAGTAGAGACTTACCAGATACCAAAGTGTATTCTAAAACTACTGTAATTAAAATAGTCTGGTAAAGGAATCGAGAGTCAATCATGGAGTCTATAAATTAGTCTATCAGTCTTTAAATACATGAAGTTTAGAATATGGCAAAGGCAACATTTCAAAACTGTGATCATCAGTGACTTCATAAATGATGTTGGAATATCCACTCCCCCCAATTTATGTGTGTGTGTGTATGTATGCATATATATTCTGTTTTATCATACTCCATGTGAATCAAGGGTGTAACATTAAAACATCATAAAACTATTAGAAGAAAGTATGTGTAAATGTTTTTTTATATGGGGTAGGAAAGGTGTTTTTAAGTATGACACCAAAAAGCCACAAAGGAAAAGCCTGCTTTTGATTTTATAAAAATTCAGATGTATCCATGGCAAAAGATATAAAAGCAAAAAGGTGAAATTTGGAAAATATTTACAAAATAGCAAACAGAAAGGGTTTATCTCAGGTTTTTTTTTTTTTTCAAATTTTGTTTTGTTTTTGGAGACAAAGTCTTACTCCATTGCCCAGGCTGGAATGCAGTGGCTCCATCATAGCTCACCGCAGACTCAACCTCCTGGGTTCAAGAGACCTTACCACCTCAGCCTCCTGAGTAACTAGATCTAAAAGTGTGTGCCACCAGGGCTGATGCGTTTGTAAATTTTTCGTAGAGACCAGGTCTTGCTATGTTGCCAGGCTGGTCTGGAACTCCTGAGATCAAGTGGTTCTCCCACCTTCACCTTGCAAAATGTTGGGATTACAGACATGAGCCACTGTACCTGGCCATTCTACACTTTTCTAAATCCTTTTATCATGGTGTATCTGTGATAAATAGTATATAGCTAGATTTCATTTATTTATTTTATTTCTTTTTACACTTAATAGATTATGTCTTTTAGTCGGTAAATGGAATCCATTTATATTTTTTTTGATTCCATGTGCATTTGCTTTGTATTTATTTTAACTTTTCATGCCTGTTATTGTGCTTCTTTGCCCCCTTTTCTGCCCTTATTAGATCAGTTTTGTTTCATGCTCTTTTTCCATACCCTCAACTCTGTAAGTATAGTAATGACCATCCTTAAGTATGGTCAGGGACTTTTCTTGGAACCAAAAGACTCCTGCCCTTGTCGATTTTGGGAACCTTGCAGACTAGCTGCTGAGACAAGTGGTACCTGGGCTCTGGTGCTAGTCCAAGGCTGTGTCTGTCTTTCTGCTTCCTGGGCCCAGAGAGTAGTCAAGAGAAGCTTGTCAACTTCCTTACACAAGAGGCAGAGACTTTCTTCAGTCCCAGCAACCGAATGCTCCTCTGGCTTCTTTACCTTTCCTTGTAATGGATAATTATATTCCTCTTACCCTTTAGGAACTGAGATCTTGATTGCCTTTGCCCGTTTTTAGACCTTGAACCTAGCAAGAGAGAAGCTTTTGGTCTAAACATTCTGCTCTGAGTTTCTGCTACATTTTGGGTCCATTGAGTTTTAATCTTATTTTTGAGTCAATTATGTCCTTTAAAATATATACATATATAATTTTCTGTGTTTAGAGAAGAAGAGTTCAAAGCTGAGCTTACAATGTCATACTGTCCAGAATTTTATTTTTAACAATATTTATAATGGCAAAAAATTGGAGTCTGTCTTAATAAATTGCAATATATTCAGTTATTGAAAAGAGATAGATGTTTAAGTATTTACAGGGAAAATGGCTAAGATGTGTTTTAAATCAAAAAAAGCAGATTGTGAAGAATGAGTGCTAATTTTTATTTGTTTTTAAAGTGAGATGGTATCAGATTGTGTTCTTTAGTAAGCATAGAAAAGTTCCTGATAAAATATGTAAGACAGTTTTAATAGTAAACATTGTTTACCTTTGGATTTTGTAACTAGGAAACCAGGAGGCCATTAGTATAGTTTTTTACATCATTTTCTCTTTCTACCTTTCTGTATTATTTGGATATTCTTCCTCTCTTTGAACATTTGGTATTTTTGATAATACCAAAGTAAAAATAAAAAGCAACAGCAGCAACTCCCTTATTCCTCAAAATTGTGTTATTGCAATTGTTACAGCCTAGTACAGTTTTGTGACTCCATAATCATATGTGTACTTAACAAACACTAAAGTATGTTAATGACATGTTATAACAACATCATATCTCTATTAATCTGTTTTCTAATATAATTTATGTGTTTTCTAATGTAAACATAGAAAGATATTAAATAACAAATTCAATATCATATATTTATATAAAATGCTAACATTAACTTTTAGAAAATACCAGACCAAAGCATAGTATCCTGATCGTGAGGATTAACAAGTCAGGATTACTTTGCAGCTTTACAAGAGGATAATATTTTAGAAGAATTGATCCTTCCCATAAAATGTTCAGCCTTTGGGTTAGTCCCTTTTCTTATTAATGGCAGTGGCTGTCTGAAATCCAAAGTGCCCAAAGCTTTTCTAAAGAAAGATAAACTCACCTTTAAAAAAAAAAAAAAAAAACTATATTATTTTTCCTTCGTGCAGCATGTGGCTTTAATACCTGTTCTTATGGTGCTAACATACAAAGCATCTTAAATTTTTTGATTTATGTGCTATTATCTTGGTGTCTCTGATACTTATTTCAGAATGATTACTCTTACCTTTCTATTTAGAAATATCTTAATAGTGACATTTCTTAAAATGTATTCTAATGATATAATTAAAAGATACAAGGAGTTTAAATGAAAATATAATCTTGCAGTACTATCTGTAATAGTGAAACAATGAGATAATCCAAATGTTCAAAAATAAGAAATTGAATAAATTATAAAAATTAATAGAATACTATCCACATGTTAAAAATGAACTTACAGAAAAATATTTATTGATATGGGTAAATGTTTACAATAAACAGTGTTAAATGAAAAAATCAAATTTAGCATATAATCCTATTTTTACAAAAATGTACATATGTGATTATATACATGCATAGAAAATGTGAACGTTTAAATACCCAAATGTCAACTGTGGTTATCTCTGAGTGGTGTGATTACAGGAGAGTTTTATTTTGTTCTCTTTGCTTCTCTGCATTTATTATATTGAGCATGTTTTCATGCATAATAAGATAATCAGTAAAAGGTATTAAAATATACTTCTGTTCTATTTTATGTTGTGAAAGTTAAATGTCGTACCATTTTTCCTCTTAGATTGTAATTATCCTTCTATATTCATCCAACTGTTTTGATCCATGAATTGGTTTAGTGGGAAGTAATTAGACATTCTCACTCAGGTCAGAAAAGACAAAGCTGTAAAGAACTGTGTTCATACCCCTTGCCCCAGCTAGAAGATACAATTTCAGCTTGCTAACAGATGAGATGATAAATGGAATATAGATTTCAAGTTGACTTTATTCTTCTACTCTAATCTTGTTATTCTGCCTAAGATTTCAGAATAATTTTACTCCAAATATTAATATTTTATTACTGTCACAAAATTCACCATACTACCTACTAAAAGTAATCAATAATAAAAACAAAGCCTTAAATAATGACAATACCCCTCCCACTAAATGAGATAGAGCTTATTGCTTTCCATAAAAAGTAGCTGCTAACAAGAAAAAAGAAAAAAAAAAAACTTATAAAATCTTGAACTAGTTTAGTGAATTACCTTCAATACATAGAGAGGCCAGCCCTTCCCCGCCTGTAATGTAAGGAGGTCACTCTTTCTACTCTGAAGGAAGATCTCTCCCCAACCTCCTCAAATCCATAGTAAGGAGTAGTTTCTTGAATCCTGGGTGCATTATTTTTTGTGCCCTTCAGACTTAATTATTTTACCTAAGAACACAAAATGCTAGCATTGAATATCACTTAATACTGTTAACTCTCTCTGAGTAGATAAAACACCTCCCTCTTTTCACTTCCTTGCCTTATATTTAACATACCACAAAACTGAACTCTTAATTTGATTTCAGTAATTTTTGAGGTGAGGAAACAATTTGGATTTTTGAGAGTTGAAACAGAAAGGGACAGATTAGATAACAGAACCACAGAAGAACCTCAAAAGGCTTTTAAAAATGTTATTGTCTTCATTGCAGTTGGTTGGTTAATTAGTTAAGAAATAGTTGAGTTGCCGCTATGACTTTAATAATGTCTTGATTTTATTTTCCTCTCTACTTCTCATTCAACAAAAAATGAGAGATTTAAAACATTTAGCATATAATAGCAGTTGAAAATTAAAGAAAATTTTTAGAGTTCTTTTGTGGTTTGGA
This sequence comes from Chlorocebus sabaeus, assembly GCF_047675955.1. Taxonomy (NCBI): domain Eukaryota; kingdom Metazoa; phylum Chordata; class Mammalia; order Primates; family Cercopithecidae; genus Chlorocebus; species Chlorocebus sabaeus. The sequence goes on from NC_132913.1 coordinate 43,727,363, forward strand.
AAACTTTTAGTAATGCTTTTTATGTTACATGGCATTTTAATATATCAGTTTAGCTATAACTTTGGAAACTAAAATTTTAACTTTTTGCTCTGGAAGGAGCAGTATCATTTCTTTCCAGAAATTCTGGTGGGTAACTTGATGATTTGACACTAGAAATAATGGGACAAGAAAAACAGCCTGGTTTGACAGAGAGGCCCATTTTAACTTTTGTTGGTATTCACTAGGGTTTCTCACATAAGTACATGTGATAACTTTTAAAATGTCCAATACTGGAAAAAGCAGTTTTGAGAGCTTTAAAGTGTTAGCTCTCACTTAAATATCCTGAAATATCCTCCTGAGATGGCTTGCTAATTCCTAGAGTAGTTCCCTGCCTCACACTCTGTCAATTTGGGAAATTAAAAAAAAAAAAAAAATCCATCCTGACAACACAGCCCATAAAATTTTCTCTTTATATCACTCTTCAATACCCTCTCTGCCTTGTGAGGCCGGATTCTTCATTGCTCCAACTCCTGTTATATGACACTGGTCCTCCAAAAGGCCTCCTGCCTCCAGCTCTACCTCTACCCCTCATTCCTGCAGTCAGAGAAATCTTTTCTGAACCTTAATCTCATTTCTCAGCTGAAAATATTTTGATAGTTCTCCTGACAGGCAGCATAATAGTATTTCTCAAAACAGTATCTGAGAACTTCTAGAAAAAATTTAAATGTTATCCTTTTTCATAATGATAAATTAACAAGCACACCCTGGTTCCCCAGAATGGATACCTTATAACTGTGCAAAATACTAGAAATACTAATATTCGTGCCTGCCTGTCCATGCTGCATCTTTTTTTTTTTTGTTTTCTTTCCTTGAGATGGATTCTCACTCTATTGCCTAGGCTGGATTGCAATGGCGCGATCTCGGCTCACTGCAACCTCCGCCTCCTGGGTTCAAGTGATTCTCCTGCCTCAGCCTCCTGAGTAGCTGGGGTTACAGGCATGCGCCACTGCACCTAACTAATTTTCGTGTATATATATTTTTAAGTAGAGATGGGGTTTTGCCAGGTTGATCAGGCTGATCTTGAACTCCTGACCTCAGGTGATCCTCCCACCTTGGCCTCCCAAAGTGCTGGGATTACAGTCATGAACTATTGTGCCCAGCCATTTTTTCTTCCTTCCTTCCTTCCTTCCTTCCTTCCTTCCTTCCTTCCTTCCTTCCTTCCTTCCTTCCTTCCTTCCCTCCCTCCCTCCCTCCCTCCCTCCCTCCCTCCCTCCTTTCTTTCCTTCCTTCCTTCCTTCCTTCCTTCCTTCCTTCCTTCCTTCCTTCCTTCCTTCCTTCCTTCCTTCCTTCCTTCCTTCCTTCCTTCCTTCCTTCTTTCTTTCTTTCTTTCTTTCTTTCTTTCTTTCTTTCTTTCTTTCTTTCTTTCTTTCTTTCTTTCTTTCTTTCTTTCTTTCCTCCTTCCTTCCTTCCTTCCTTCCTTCCTTCCTTCCTTCCTTCCTTCCTTCTTTCTGAGACAGGGTTTCATTCTGTCATTCAGGCTGAAGTGCAGCAGTGCAATCTTGGCTCACTGCAACTTCTGTCTTTTGGGCTCAAGCGATTCTCCCACCTCAGCCTCCCGAGTAGCTGCGAATACAGGCACATGCCACCATGCCCGGCTAATTTTTGTATTTTTTGGTTGATACAGGGTTTTGTCATGATGTCTAAGCTGGTCTCGAACTCCTGGGCTCAAGTGATCATCCTCCCGCCTTGGCCTCCAAAGTGCTGGGATTAAAGATATGAGCCACTCACACCTGGCTACATCTTGTTTTTTTCTGATGAAACATTTGTTTCTTAAAGTGATCCAGGACACATAGCTCTGTTCTCAGAGGCATTTTCCTTTTGAGGAGATCCAGATATTACTTACTTGTGAGAAACAGTGGCTAACAGGGCAAGATCCAAATACTTGAATGTGTAAGAAGAGCCCTCTGAGATCTGCCTTGCCCATTCTTTGTACCTGCACTCCAGCCCCTGAGTGACAAGCAGCCCCTGGATAAGCTAGGCCACATCAAGCGTTTGCCTTCTCTGTCTTAAGCTGGGCTTTGTCAATGATCTTTCCCTTTCTTCACTCCACCCGCCCTGAACACATACTTCTCTGTAGACTCTTCTTTTCTGACGACTCCATCCCCAGGTACAAGGTAAACTCCCATCTCTCCCATCTTGGCTATAGTTAATTTTCACACAGGGAATTGTGTCACTACAAAACTAAGCCCAAAATTTGGTGGCGTAAAACAAGAGTTATCAGGCAGTTTCAGTGGGTCAGGAATCTGGGTGAGCCTTAGCTGGGTACTATGGCTCTGCATCTCTCATAGTGGACAGTGCTTTCTAGTAACTCACATGGTTGTTGGACTGAGGTCTCTGTTCCTCACCACCTGTTGACCAGGAGCCTCCCTTTGTTCCTGAACTCACAACATGACAGCTTGCTTCACCAGAGCAAGCAAGCAGGACGGCAAGACAGAATACTGGAAAGAGAGAGAGAGCATTTCCCAGTCTTTAATGACCTAATTATAGTAGTGGCAGGTCACCTGTTCATTAGAAGAAGAGTGCTAGTCTAGCCCACACTCCAGGGCAGAGGGTGACATACTAGGCAGTTGGGATTACTGGAGACTGTCTAAGTAGTCTGTCTACCATAGCCTGTAGGACACCTTACCGTAGGTGTCCCTAAGGATAGGCCCAGGTGAGGAAGCTGTGGGCCGTGGGGGAGGCTACTTGTCCTCTCTCAACCTTGCTTCCCTGCCTCGCCTGGTGTGGGCATCTTGATGCCATGACAGTGATTCCAGGGTTTAAAGAGAGGTATATTTTAAATAATCTGGCTCTTAAATATCATTTGAAAGTCAACTCCCTCGTCTGATCTTCAGCTGAAGAAAAAATGGTCTATTTTAGTGCTAGAAGAAGAACTCTGTGTTGGACTTACTAAGAAAAGGTGATATAGCTCACTGAGAGAGTGCATTCTTAAGAGATTTGCAAATTTCATTTTTCTGGGTTTATATCCTGAATTTACCTTCTAACCTGGAGTATGATGAGAATCTTCTGGATTTTCAAACTTGGCCTCTATTAAACTGCTGCACTTTGTTTACTTGCTTTTCTTTGAGCAGGGAGCTACCTGACAGCCTAGTCCATGCCTAATTAACTTCTAATATTAGGATTTTGGCTCTCAATATTCTTAAAAATATGTACTAATATTTTTCTGTGTTTTTAGTATATTCAGTACTAAATTTGCTAGGCATTGCTAGGGTTTTAATAGTTGAGAATTTTACAGCTCTTTCTCTGGCATATATACTTAAAAGGAGCGACCTGGGGCTGTGATACCTGTAATTTTTTTGTTATTTTCTAGGTAGTTAAGGCATTAACAGTTTTTGCCCTTGAATCAAAGTTCTCTACTTTTCTCTCCATACCTTCTAAATATTTTGTCCTTTTGAGTCAAGGGAATTGCCCTGATTTTATGATGACATTTGGGTACGATATTTAAACTGTTAAAAGTTATAAAAACGACCCTTTGGTATTAAATGTAATAAGTGGCTTTGAATTGAATACATGTGCAGGTTCTCCTAAATGAACTTTGTGAGTCCAAACTGCTCTAGTTACGTATTCTTTGTAATTGGATTCTATGACATTCTCTCATCCTCCAAGAGTCTTCCAGGCCATGAAAATTCCTCATGGCTTGGTGTCGATGTATACTTTGGGTCTTTTGGGGTACTGACTTTCATCTCTCAACTCCTGTGTGACACTTGTAGTGCTGATGGTCATCTCCACTCTTGAAAAGGCATGGTGTCTCTGCAGCAAAACAGAACTACTTACCCCTAAGAGATCTATAACAGCCCTCAAGTAAAGGGGGAATGGGCAACTGCTAGAACTGAGCTACCTTTGCTCAGCCTTTCCTTATCAAGAATATGTTCTTTTTCTTCTTTTCTTTTTGTTTTTTTTCTTTTTTTTTTTTCTGAGATGGAGTCTCACCCTGTCACCCAGGCTGGAGTGCAGTGGCACGATCTTGGCTCACTGTAACCTCTGCCTCCTGGGTTCAAGTGATTCTCCTGCCTTAGCCTCCCGAGTAGCTGGGATTGCAAGCACAAGCCCACCATGCCCAGCTAATTTTTAGTATTTTTAGTAGAGACAGGGTTTTTACCATGTTGGCCAGGTTGGTCTTGAACTCCTGACCTCAAGTGATCTGCCCGCCTCAGCCTCTCAAAGTGCTGGGATTACAGGCATGAGCCACCACGCCTGGCAAGAATATATTTTTTACTCATGGTTACTCTGCACTGCGTTCATTTTTACTGGCTTGTATTTCTTTGTAATTCTAAAATATTGTCATGTTCAAAGGTTTAAATTAGACTATAAACACCTCAATATCAGAACTTATTCTTTCTTTATTTCTTTCGTTTTTTCATTCTTTTCTTTTGTTCTTTCTTTGTTTTGATATCTTGGATCTCTTTCCCCATTGTATATCTACCATAATACCATTCCAGACACATTTCTCAACAGAAGTCAACACATAGAAGGAAGTCTTGTCTAGATTTATTCATGATGCGTGCATTAGAGTAGATCAGAGATGAGGGGCTGCGACAGGTCTGGACTCTTGTAGTGAGAGATGAATGATTAGAAGGCTTTGCAACAGCATTCAGTTAACTCTACATGGGTAGAGTTGGGTGCTGGTCTCTCTTTTAACCTTCTAAGTGCACCAGAGTATGTTATTGCCATGAAATTGCACTGTAATATTTTCTAGTTGTGATTCATTCACAGCTTAATATGCTTCTAGTTCTGGCTTGACTTTTCCCCCAGGAAGAGCCTAAAATCTCTTCATTATAATATAGACAGTGTACTGCACTTTGAATACAAATTTATCCATGTTCGGAGTAATTTTTCTTGTGATTGTCTCTACCCTGGAGAAGTGCCTTTAATGAATTACATACAAATTGTGTAATTTAAGAAGTTAATTTGGTTTTCTGGTTACACAGGACTAAAAACAGCCCTTGTAGAAAGAGATGATTTCTCATCAGGGACCAGCAGCAGAAGCACTAAATTGATCCATGGTGGTGTGAGATATCTTCAGAAGGCCATCATGAAGTTGGATATTGAGCAGGTAATTGTGTATGCTGGTTGTTAAACAAAAATTGCAACTATGCTTTTTTCTACCCAATTAAATCAGGTTTTTTTTTTGTTTTTTTTTTTTTTTTTAAATGGCTTTTAGCATTTCTTCCTGTTGGAAATACCTATTTAGTGTATTCTGCTGGAATATCTTTCAGGAGAGGTGTGTCAATTCTTTCCTGTAGTATTATGTTTATGGGTAATCAGGGGCTTTTTCTTCACAGGCATGTTGAAGTAGCAGATTTACAAAATCACTTTTGGATGTGTTGCCTTTTAAACAATTGTGATTGGATTTTTGCCAGTGGCTACCAAATTGCTACTTTGCAAGCACTTTCAGGGGAGCTATGTTGTAATGCAGGGGGAGTGCGAAATCGATCCTCTTAACTACAACTGCAGTCATACGCTCATATTGTCACTGACATATTCTGAAGGAAAAGATGATCTGAGTCATGCTTTTCTTATGTCACACTTTATTGTGTCCAGCCTGCCACCATTTGAAAACTGCCAAGGCAGTGTGGAAGATGACATTTCCCAGAGGGGTAAAAAAAAATCAGCTGAACTTCCTATCTCTTTTTGTACGTGAAAAACACAGCAGCACTGGCTTGACATTGTCAAGTTTTGAATCTGTCTCGTTTTTTTTCTTGATAAGTCAGTTTTGAATCTGTCCCCTTTTCTTATATTCTCTTTGCATCATGATGGATGCAATGAAAACAGCATAGGATTTAGAATCAGCTAACTTGTGATGTGTTCAGGCTTATTTACTCAAAATCTATGAGTCTGTTATCTTATTTGTAAAATTAGTGTTATAATAGCATTGCTGGCTTTTTAGAGAGGCATAATGAGGACTACAGCAGTTAAGACAAAGCCTTTTTATAATCTGTAAAATACTGTGCAACTGTTAAGTAGCATCATTGCTTGGTTTCATGAAGGCAAGACAGAAACTTTTAGCATGAACTTGAACAATCTGTTATCTCCTCCACAGAAAAAATAATATGGGGAACTGAGAAAGGGAGACAATCCAGAGGATGCAAGATAAATGGCTACAATAATCTTGTGACTCAAGTCAGGAAAATATCTTACACCTGGGAACTCTGACAGCATGTTTTTCTCCTATGCAAATACAGTTAAGGTTTCTAAAAAATCTTTGAGGTTGACAGCATGATGTATTATTAGAAATTTGATTAGGAGGGAACTATCCTCACTCAGAGGTAGAGGTTTCTGTGTATCAATCAGTTGGCAGGGTGTCTATTTGCCATTTGAAAATATTATGATCTGTTACTGCCAAACTAATTTTCTCTGTTTTGCCTTTCAGTATAGGATGGTAAAAGAAGCCCTTCATGAGCGTGCCAACCTGCTAGAAATTGCTCCCCATTTATCAGCTCCATTGCCTATAATGCTTCCAGTTTACAAGTAAGCCTTTTGATATCACGTGTATGCATTTGCTTCTCTGCGGTCAGTAGAACAACAGTTTTAATGGAAATAATCCCTCAATGCATATTTCATAATTTGGTTTTAATTGGTCCTGATCTTTAATCCTTTTCAAGTATTTTCCTTTGTTGTATTTAAAAGTATGGCTTTTCTTAAATTGCTCTCTACTGGCCTATCTCTAGATTTTAAAGGCAAAGGAGGTCGTGTTCTGTATTTGTAATTAGTAGTTTCTTCCTCCAGTTTCTGAGAGTATATAGATGAGCAACTGCATTTGCATTAGGGAACATAAGAGGATCATGTGCAGACTGTAAATGGCTCTGCTAAAGTATCCTGTTGTAAATGTAAACATACCATATACCCACTTAAAACTGAAGCCATTTTGAGTCATGTTACGTGTCTGAGTTAACCAAGGCTGAAATTTGGTTAGGAAGGGTCAGATTATAAATTATAAAACTTAATTTTCCTAATGTTGTTAGAGCTATCCATGAAGTTGCCTTCCATTGGAATTCAGGTAGTATGAAAAAGTAGATTATGTAACTCTGTTAACCACATTCGTGTTGTAGGGGGCTGGAAACAGATTTTTTATAACTTTGTTCATCCTTCCTCATAGATCGCTTAGAACTTCCTGAACCAGTGTTTCTTAATCCTGGGTGCACATTGTCATCATCCAGGCCCCCACCCTAGTCTAGTTAAATCAATTTCTGGATGTATGAGGTTTAGGCATCAGTATTTATTTTTAAAGTTCCCCAGAGAATTCTAATATTCAGCCAGGTTGAGAACAACTGCCTCAGAGAAGATTCATTTAAGAATCTCATTGATTTATTTTACTTACAGACTTCAGCTAGATTGGTGTCAAAAACAGTTGCATAAGTCTGTTTCTTTTGCAGTCCACTTCTAGGTATGCTTTGTTTTTCTTAAATGAAAGGTGTCTTGTACTGTAAGGTAATGTTCTATAATGCTATACTCTGTTTCTAAAGAACTTTCCCCTCTATTTATGCTGTAGGTGGTGGCAGTTACCTTACTACTGGGTAGGAATCAAGCTGTATGATTTGGTTGCAGGAAGCAATTGCCTGAAAAGCAGTTATGTCCTCAGCAAATCAAGAGCCCTTGAACATTTCCCAATGCTCCAGAAGGACAAACTGGTAGGAGCAATTGTCTACTATGACGGTATGTGATATTTTTTTTCCTCACAGATACTTTTCTTTCACTCATGACCCTTATAGTATATTCTTAAGGAGATAATTTTGCATCTTTAAATACTAATCTTACACAACACACAAACGCACTTGCATGCACATATTAACCATTTTCTCTAACAGTGGCTGAAAAACTAACCATGATGTTTTACCTTTAATATTGTTTATTTTACATATTTGTTTTCTTCTTTGATTTCTACTTTGTGTCTCATGGTTGGTTTGGTCCATTTCTCATCATTATGAATTTGGTCTCCACCCTCATGCCATGTAATTTGTTATGTGTTTGCTAGTGAATATTTGCCTTATGAATATATTATAATGTTGAAAGCAGCTGAGGATATGTTAGGTTTTCTAGATGAAACCTCTATTTTCAAGGGGTTATAAACCTAGGGGGAAAAATGCCCTGTGGGCTGAAATTGACATGTTTGTATTTTGCACAGGACATAGTTCTTGAATGTATAATTTATATGATGAAGGTAGATGAACATTGCATCTGTGAAACTGTGCTCTCAGTTTTTATTGCTTATTTTATTGTTGTTAGATGTTTTCTAATAGTGACGTTACCTAGTGGCCATTTGCCATGTGTTCAATGTTCATTCTATTTTTTTTTTTTTGCATGTGTGCAATATAATTTTGTACATTTTATTTGAAGGAGCACTTAATATATCTCCAGATGGACCACAAAACAATGTAAAACAAAACAGGCAAAGCCATTTGTAAAATTTTACTAGTAGTTTTAAAGTGTGTGAGATTGGAATGTAGTCCAAGGGTGTCCATTTATAAGGAAATAGCTGAACACAGATAATTATACATGTTCAAAAAGTCCTAAAAATTTTGTGATGCAGAGGACAGCTTAGATTCTATATCTCAGTGAGCCCCCAACACCCATTATATTATCTTTTCTATTTAGTATTAGATATCTAAACTCCTAGTAAGAAGAATTTGTTGTTGTTGTTTTATTTTTTTCAGGATATTTTGATATTTATACTGAATACTATGGGATGTCCCAAAGGCTATCCCTGTGTTTTTTTCTTCTTTCCAGTGTTACATTTCTGAACTAATTCAGCTGTCAGGCTTTCATATATAAATGCAAAAAGTATATGTGAACCAAACTCAAGAAAATGTCCTAGGAACAACAATATTAGAAAAATGTTAAGGGTCTTAGGCAAACATTAAAAGCTAGAAAATTCACAGTTTGCAGTGCTTCCCAGCATCTGAACACCACAGGGGGGCCACTTAACTATTTTTTTGGTGCCCTTGATTGGGTCTACATGTTAAAGGACAACCTTAACTGTGAATTTGCTTTCTCTGCATCAGACCCTTAATGTTAACCCATTGTAGTTTATTGGGTGATTATAGTAAAGAGGTTTTTGGTCCAGGAGGAGTAAGAAGGCATTCTGTAAATAGCATCCTGCCCATCCTGACATGGAAATGTTTGTGGCCTTTCCATCTTATTACTAATCCCTCCCGCACAAACCCTCTCACATACTTACTCATTTTCTATGCTTTGTGATCTATTGGGTACTAACAAATTTTATTTATAAGCTTGTCAATATCTGAATCTTTTAAAAATAAATATTAGTGGGCTGGGCATGTTGGCTCATGCCTGTAATCTTAGCACTTTAGGAGGCCAAGGCAGCCAGATCACTTGAGCCCAGTTTGAGACCGACATGGTGAATCCTCATCTCTACTAAAAATACAAAAAATTAGCCAGGTGTGGTGGCATGCACTTATAGTCCCAGCTACTTGGGGGACTGAGGTGGCCAGAGTGAGCTGAGATTCCGCCATTACACTCCAGCCTGGGTGACAGCATGAGACCCTATTTCAAAAAAGAAAAAAGAAGAAAAGAAATATTAGCGAATGTCATGTCTGAATTTGTGACATCCTGTTTTACATTGGTTTGGTATTGTTGTGAATTGTAAATTCTTATTGATTCTACATGAAGAAGCCAAGGGAAATCTTTGTTACACAAGGCAGAAGAAACATTATTCTCTTAGAATCATGAGGAAAAAGAATCTTTTAATCTAGAATTGATCTTTATAGCCTGTTATAGATTGCAATTATGAGCTTAGCAAAAATTTCTGAAAAATTTAAAAAGTATTTAAAATATTTTCAAATTGCTCTTTGGAAATCGGTTGTAAAATCATTAAGTCTTGAGCCAAAGGAGTAAAAATAATTATATTCTACTCATTTGATATAAATAATTTGTCTTTTTACCTTGTTCTAAAATGGTACAGGCCTAACTATATTATACTTGAGGTGAGGCAAAACAAGCATGTGCAACAGTGTAGTTCTGTGGTTTTACAACATGTTTACATGTGGGGCAACTCTTGTTTTACCTAATATGGTATGATGATCAAATTGAATATTGACGTGGAAATAAGATGACGAGGAGCATGTAGGTAAAAGAATTAAATGAGTAAATCCATGCTCAACAAAAGGAATGAATGCCTTTTTTCCCTTTGACTGGAAAAACGTTATTACAGTATCATCCTGCTACTAAAGTATTTCAGAGAGAAAAATATTTCAATGTGAAGTTTTATCATTGCAAACCCAAGTCTAAACATTGTAGTTTATAAGATAAGCATTTCTTAACAAGGAAAATACATACTCTTCTTGATAAATCACCATGATGAGAATATAACAACAGCCACCGAAGTGATTTCAAGTTGCATTCAGGCTTCTTGAAATAATGTTGAATTTACTTTAAAAATAATGTATTGAGGTGAAATTCAATAAAATTCAATTAAAATTAGCCATTTTAAAGCGAACAGAAATAATTTTTGTAACTCCCACCAAGGGAGAATTTTAAATCTGATGAAAAAGTGGCATAAGTAATCAAATGAACTTTTAATTTTAATTAAGTTTTTTGAGACAGAGTCTTGCCCTGTCACCCAGGCTGGCGTACCGTAGCCTGATCATAGCTTCCTGCAGCCTCTAATCTCCAGGGCTCAAGCAATCCTCCTGCCTCAGTCTCCCAAGTAACTGGGATTATAGTTAGCATGTGCCACTATGCCTGGCTAGTTGTTTTTTACTTTTGATAGAGACAAGGTCTCGCTACATTTCCTAGGCTAGTCTTGAACTCCTGAGCTCAAGGGATTCGCCCGCCTTGGCCTCCCAAAGTGTTGAAATTATAGGCGTGAGCCACTGTGGCCAGATAATCAAATGAACTTTTAATGCTGCAAGAAGTTTTGCTAACTAAAAACTCTTATTAGTAATACCTTATACACTTACTTCAGCACCAATGAAAAGTGAAATATAATGGTGTGAAAATATAGTGGGACAAACTAGTAAACGTTTCCATTAATGTGGACCAGGCACTGAGAAGATCTGTAAGGTATCTTCAGTGCAGAGATGTTAGGGCTGTAAGATGTTTCCTCTGAAGTACGAAATATACAAAGATAAAAAATTTAATTTCTCATAAACCCAGTTCATCCTAATTAAATTTTGATGGCCACTGCATATGATGAAGGCAGAATTTGTTCTCCCACAAAAGTTCATAGAGGTAATAAGTTCCATGCACTTTTCTCTCCAACATTTTATATATATTTTTTAATTTTCATTTTTTGCAGAGACAGTCTGGTCTTGAACTCCTGGCCTCAAGTGATCCTCCCACCTTGGCCTCCCAAAGTGTTGGGATTACAGGCATGAGCCACTTCGTCTGGCCCTTCATACATTTTGATGTAGTAATTATAGTTACTGTTCTGTACATGGCGTAATTATGATCTGTGCCATATTTCATTGTTAACCACTGAAAAACAAATTCATGTGTATGGAGGAATAACTGTCATCTTTTTAAATGCAGACAGAATCTCAAACTTCTCAGTGAAATCCATATGAAATGAAAGTTGGGATAGTAAATGACATACCAGTTTTTCCTCCAGTTGTATTTCCTTCTTATAGTCTGTTAGAGTAATCATATAGTCAGCTCACTGGTTTTCTGACTGAGACATGTCCTAGTATTTTCTAACTTGCCTAGGAGAAACCCACAGCTGGCCGTTACTGCTGATAAGGGAGTTACCAAGTAGAGAGGATGGTGACCAGGCCAACTTTCTCAAGTTAGAAGAAAGTGTTTAGGGCATAGTATGCTTGGGTGACTTGACAGGCTGCGAGATTATGTGAACCAGCTGTTAGGGGTAGTCAGTTTTCTCAGGGACTTATTTTTTTTCTCCTCTATTTGTTCCCATAGTGGATCTTTGTGGCTACTCTAGTTAGACTCCAGTCATCCAATCTAGTACACAGAAAATGAGCTATAATTAAAATTCATTAAATGTTAAAAACCACTAAATACCTCCATTAAGCCATTATAAAATAAAACTGAAGAACAAAATTACAGCTTTAAATTCCTCCTTTCTGAGAGTCAAGACATTGACAGAGATGTCTGTCGTTTCATATCCGACGATGCTTCTAAGCATTCCTTATGCACATATGAAAAGAGCAACTATAAGAAATTATATTGCCTTTTCCTAATGTAAATAAAAGTTGGTTACATCCATGTTTCAAAGGGGGAATTAAAGCCCAGGTTTCACTAGAATATTCATTTTTATTCCAACCTAAAACTCACAGCATACAAATAGATGAATTCAGCTCGTGAGAGAGCAAAGCCAATTTAATCTCTGGCTCCCCTGAGGTAAATGTAGTTCACGGTCCTGCCCCCACCCCAACCTCAGCTATAATCCCTGGTTCCTGGAGGTAAAAAATGCACTGAAGTGAGGAAAATTCTGCAGCCGGATATAATGATCCAAAATGACAGGGACAATAATGACAATGAATTTCATGTCTCCCAGTCACGAGCTGGAGATGCTTGACTAGGCTGACTTATACAATTAAATTGTTACAGGTACAGCAGGAGATGCAGTTAGCTGTATGCTTTGGGGAACGATGCCTCTGGCAAAAGGCATATTGTGGAATCCAGGCTCTTTTGTTAGGAGCCAGCTATTACTCCTCTAGGCATGCGCCTGCAATTGTACACTTTAATAAAAGAAAGCCCAGGTTAAAGACAAGTCTTTTAAGGTGTTGATTTTATCTACTTGGAAAGCTAAAAAAATCAATTACCAGTATCACAAAAGTGATTTTTTTTTGGTCTTTTGTTTGTTTTTTCCTTGAGTTCCTGGAACATAAGTAAAACCTTAAGATGGTGCCTTTAATCCTCATTTACACTATTTGTAAACAGAGTTGTTGAAGGAATTGGGTGTTATCTACTTTAAATCAGACAGATATAGATTGAATAGATAACTGAACAATGTGGATTTACAAACAGAATATTAATAGCAAGTCCTTTAAGCAAGTTTGGGCTACTTGCTTCTTAATGCAATTCTTGTGAATTGGAGTGGTAATCTCCAAAGTGAAGGGTGTGAGCCTCATGAGGTGCACACAACCTTCCACTAGGGTATGGGAAGAACACATTATAACTTCTACTTAGATATGTTTTTAAAGTTAAATTCCCTATAAATTTGAAATGGTTCAAATGTCTATAATATATAAAAACCATAGTGTGTACATTATGTAATTTATAAATACACATATTGGAGATATATACTCATATGCAAAACCATAGTATGTACATTATGTAATTTATAAATATACATATTGGAGATATATTACTTTTGGAATACTCAATTTAATTTTTTTTTGGGGGGGCACTAGTAATTTGTCATTATTTTATTTCTTTGATAATTGGCTATTTAAATGTTTTCAAGATAGATGTATTTAGTGAAAGGACAGATTGCTTTGGAAGAGTAAACATAACCAAATCCCTTTCTTCGTCTCCCAGTGTTTAATTTCTATGAAATTTAATTGAGGTGGCTGAAAACATAAAAACAAAGAACTGTTGAATAAGAGGAAGTATTGGCATGATGCCTTAAAGATGTGTATTTTAAAAATTTTTTCATCTTAATACATTTATTTTAAAATGTAAAGTTCTATTTGCCAACAATTTCCAGGGCTCCTAACCCCTTTTGTATCCTTATTATTGTACAACCAAGGTTTTAAAATTATGTAAATATTGATACACATAAAAGAATACATGTAGCGCATATGTAAGTTGTAAGTTTAGTCATTAAGATTGTGGGATCCACAACTGTCCTTAAAACCTAGTGAGATAGCAGAGTTGCCTGGACCCTTCATAGGACGTGTGACAGAGGTGTGGCTCGATTACCTGGCCGGGTGCTCAAACCCCTTGTGGGAGGGGGAGCACACAGGCAAACAGGTGCCTGGGCCAGGGTGAGTGCCTTTGGGCTCTCGCCCCATGGCAGCATCTAGGGGTGTGTTATGATTAATGCTCTTTTAGCAGTTGCCATCCAAGATGTCTAAGTGTTAAGTAGCTCAGTGGAGAGTCAGGGTGACAGCCTTTTACACCTTGCCCTCTTGGTACCCAGGTTCTTGTCCAGCATCTGGGAAGTATCAGGTCATACAGACTTGGAGGATGGTGAATGCAGCGGTTTTACTGAGTGGTGGAGGTGGCCCTCAGTGGGATGGGAAACTGGAAAGGGGATGGAGTGGGAAGATAACCTCCCCCATTTCCAACCTTCCAGCTGCCTCTTCTTTTCTCTCATTCTCTGCCACACAACTCCACTCCTCTGCCAGTGGAATTTGGGGTTTTTATAGGTACAGGAGGGGGGTGTTGTGGGTCAGAGTAGTTTTTGAAAAAAACAGCATTCAGGTGGGAAAACAGGGATGTGAAGTTCTCATTTAGGGCCATGGGCCCAGGCTTGTGGATGGGGCCATTGCTGGGGAACTGCCTTCTCCTACACAGTATTTCCCTGCCTCCTGTCCGTATCACTAGGATATTACCAAAACATTGAAGCCAACTGTGACTATTCACCATTTCATTTCCTCGTCTGCCCTAGAAATAACTGCTATGCTGAATTGTATTATTAGGGTTCCTGGTCTTTCTTTTTAATAATCTTATCATATGTACATGTATTTCTAAAGTCATGTATTGTTCAGTTTTATTTATTTTTAAAATTATTTTTATTTTATTTTTATTTATTTATTATTTTGAGATGGAGTCTCACTCTGTCGCTCAAGCTGGAGTCCAGTGGCACAATCTTGGCTTATTGCAACCTCTGCCTCCCAGGCTCAAGCCATTCTCCCACCTGGGCCTCCCGGGTAGCTGGGATTATAGGCATGTGCCACCATGCCCAGCTAATTTTTTTGTATTTTAGTAGAGGTGGGGTTTCACCATGTTGCCCAGGGTGGTTTCAAACACCTGAGCTCAGGCAGTCCTCCTGCCTCGGCCTCCCAAAGTGCTGGGATTGCAGGCGTGAGCCACTGCACCCCGCTGTTCGGTTTTATTTTTAAACTTTGTGAAAGTATTGTATGATGGTTACATAAGTTGATATAAATTTTGTAGAGCAGTTGGACATGCCTAGAAAAGTTGGGGGTACCTTGTGATCTAGTAATTTTATCAGTAGGCATATGCCTTAGGTGAACTGTTGCATGTATCTACCAGGATATATGTACAAAAAGTTCATAGAAGCACTGGGTATAATTTCAAAAAGGAAAGTAATGCGAATATCCATCAAGAGGAAAATGAATATATAATGTATGGTCTGTTCACATAATAGAGTAAAACACAGCATTGAAAGTGCATGCACTGTAAACTAAGCAACACAGATGAATCTTAGAAAAATAATGTTGAAATGGCATATAAATTGTTTTGTAATTGTAAGCATTGCAATCATACTAGAAAGCTACTTTCCAAAGTATTGTAGGGTCTTTAAATCAATCAGCAATATGGAAGAAGATGACTTAGGTTTACAAACTTAACTGCGCTTTGAACTCTGCATTACCACATCTATAAATTTAGGCTTATGACACCTAATTCACAGGCTGTTTTGATATTTAAATGAACTATTATAATAAATGCAAAATAATTTATAAGTACAAAACATTACTCCCATATTGTTTGTTTAGTGGTGGGGTCAATTTCATGGATGTGCTATATAGTCCATCAAATTTCTACTTTTTGTGAAAATATTCCAAAGTGAAGCATCAATTCCACAAGCATCCCCTTGTATGTTTAAATTTTGAAGATTCTTATAGAAAAATTTGCCAAACATTCTTAGGATAAAAGGGAAAAATATTGCACATATGAACGTGCTCCAGGTAAGTATAATCTTTGAAGTTTAAGAATTAAAAACCATAACATTTTAATAGAACTTCCTCTAAACATTCCTTCCTCTTAGACATTGATTTAAAACATATTTGCTTTTAATATTTTTCCTTGTTCATGTGCAATTTTACACTTCTAAATTAAATGAATAGTTTTAATCTTGATTTCCTACTGTCAGATTTCCTGTTGTATTTCTCCTCTTGTTTTCCGTGAGTTACATAAGTGAAACTGACATCATTGCTCATATAGCAGGCATATTTTTTTTTGCCCCCAAATGCTGCCTTTTTGCTATTCAGTGTATCTGGATACCAACTAATGCTAAATGAAGTTTGACATGTACCCCTAAGAAACAAAACTTATAAATTGTGGCTTCAAAGGAAACCTTGAATAAATAGGACACACTGTGTCCACCCAGGCTAACATCCAGCATATGTTTTAGCTTCCTGATGATGAGACAGAGCAAAATAGCCCCCAGGAAACTTTGCAATTGTTTATTGCTCACTTGTCCAGCATGTATTAAATACCAGGCTTTCATTCTCTTATAATTTGCTTTTTTAAAATTAAAATCCACCAAAGTAGATATGATCAGGTATAGCAAGCCAAGACAGTAGTCATCAATATTTGTACTCTGTATATAAAGGCTTAAGAACAGTGCTAAAAATTCTCCAGTAGTAGGATGTATGTAAGTTGTTTGAACAGATAGTTCTAGTGGGTTCATAGTAAGCTATTTACCTCTCCCACTCTGTGGTTCAGTTGACCCATTTAAAAAAGATGCAGGATCAAAGGCAAGCTATTGTAGTAAAATCTTTGTTCACTCTTCTCTTGATTTACTCATTCATCCAAAAAATATTTATGGAACCTCTAGTATTTGCCAGGCATTGTGCATATATGCAATATATTTTGCCAAATGCCTGGTCCCTACTATCAGCAAAGTTTTACATTTGTGTAGCAGAATGTGGTTTTTTAAACTTTTTTTTTTTTCAGAAATTATCTTTAAACCAGCTTTGTATGTATATTGGGATAGGATATTATGATCTCTATTTTACAGGAAAGAAAAGGAATCATAGCTAAAACTCTACATTGATATTTTAGATACACGGTGATGTGAAGATAATTTTATTTTTTAGCTAAAAAAAGGACTTTACAAAATGAAGATTATGGCATCATGGCTTCTTTTAGCTATTATTGATTTTTCTTTTTAAAGACTTTACTTTTTTAGAGAAATTTTAAGTTCACAACAAAATTGAGAGAAAGGTACAGAGACTTCCTCTATCCCCCCACTCCCACACATGTTTAGACTCTCCCACTATCAACATCCCTCACCACAGTGAAGTGTTTGTTACGATCAATGAACCTACAGTGACACATCATTATCACCCAGAGTCCATAGTCTACCTGAAGTTTCACTCTTGGTGTATATTCTGTGGGCTCTGATAAATATATAATGATATGTATCCACCACTGCCATATCATACTGAATAGTTTCGCTGGCCTAAAAATCCTCTGTGCTCTGCCTAGTCATCCTTCTCCCTCTCCTAACCCCTGGCAACCAATGATCTTTTTACTGTCTCCAGAGTTGTGCCTTTCCCAGAATGTCATGTAGTTGGAATCCTACAGTATGTCAGCTACCATTGATTTTTAAGTTTGTTATACACTTTTAAAAAGTAGCCAAATAGTTCAACAAAGGCTATCCAATTTTATTGTGGAAAACTCAAATATATGCAAAAGTAATGAGAATAATAAAATTGACTTTCAGTTTTATGAAACTTAAAGACACTTATAAACCACTTATAAACTCATGACCAAACACTTATAAACTCATGGCCAGTCTATATTCTCATTTCCCCTTTCCCCCACTCCCCACCATAACAAACATTTTATCCATGGATATTTAGTCTGTATCTTTAAAGTTGAGAACGCTCTTTTAAACACAGCCACAACTAAATTGTTTAACAATAATTTATTTTTAAGATAGCTAGCTAGCTAGCTAGATATTTTATAGATAAGGGATCTTGCTCTGTTGCCCAGGCTAGTCTTGAATTCCTGGGCTCAAGTGATTCTCCCACCTTGGTCTTCCAAAGTGCTGGGATTCCAGGCATGAGCCACTATACCCAGTCAACAATAATTTCTTAATATCAAATATCTGGTTATGTTCACATGTCCCTTATAATCTCATAACTTTATTAGACTCCTGATTTAAAAAACCAACTCATAAAAATAGAGAAAATCTTACATATAAGTTGATTCATTCTTTTTTATTGTTGTTACTATATTTTAGATTCAGGGGTACATGTGTAGGTTTATTACATGGATATATTATTGCTTAATGGTGACGTTTGGGCTTCTAGTGAACCCATCACCCAAATAGCAAACATTATACTCAATAGGTAGTTTTTAAACTCTCACCCTCTTCCCACCCTCCCACCTTTTGGAGCCCCCAATGTGGATTTATTCTTTTTTGACTGATAGGCTTACAGTCCCTTTTTGTTTTGTTTCTTCCTGGTTTTATGTAACAGTTTCCCTTTGATATAAATTGGTAGATTTGTCTCATTAATCTGTTGCTGCATAAGAAGCAACACCTAAACTCAGTGGCTTAAAACAATGATTGTTTATTTCTCTTAGTTCTGAGGATGGATGGGCTCAGCTGGGTGGTTCTCACTTGGGGTCCTTCTCTATGGTTGTAGTGAGATGGCGGCTGGGGCTGAAGTCTTCTAAAGGCTTCTTTACTTACCTGTTTGGTGCCTGGACTTGAAAGGCTGGGGTGGCCAGGACTTGGTCTGGAACCTCTTTCGCCGTGGCTTCTCTGTATGGCTAGCTTGGACTTTTTCACAGGGTACAGACGACTTATGTGGTGGCTGGCTTACCCCATGAGCCCACCAGGAGACCAAGGCAGAAACAGAGGGCTTCTTTTGACCTAGCCCTAGAAGTCACACAATGTTACTTTCACCTCATTCTGTTAATTAAAGTGAATCACAAAAGCAGCCAAGCTTAAAGGAGAGGGGATTACAAAAGTAAGAAAAGCAGAAGGCATCGTTTACGGAGGAGTGGTGGGACATCTTTGGTGACTAGCAACAAAAAAGCTAGATCAAATTGTTTTGTCAAAAATACTTTATGGGTGATGCAAATTTCCATCATGAGTCTGTTTAACCTCTTTTTTACTTTTTAAAATTAATAATTATAATTATTGCCTATATAATTACAGCATTTCATTAGAGCTTAAGGGGTCATAAAATGGTACTTTTGTAATTCTATTTTTCCTTCTTCATAGGTTAGTTGGATTACTTATAATTTCCCTGTATCAACTGTCTGCCTACCTTAAGGTATATTGTATATAGGAAAGTCTGGATAAATGCTTGATTCTTTTCATTTATTTGTCTTCTAAAATAACGAGTTAGCTTTTTTAGTGTCCTCCAAAAGTAATAAGATCTTTTTCTGAGGGGAGGATTGTCAACATAAACTCATGGATTTGACATATTTGATAGATACATGTCAATCCATTAGAATTACTGATGTTCATATTGCCCGTCTCTGGCTCAGGGGCACTTCCTCCAGTTGGCCCCTGAGCCTTTTTGATATCCTGTCAGTGGTCTTTGATGATTTCTGTGCTGTTTGCTATGACAAGATACTCCGGTTTCATCTTGAAACTTTCCTGCCCTAGTTTTGGAAGCAGCCATTTCTTCAGTAACACTTGACTCCCTCGTGTGGAAAATGGTAACTAGGGACCATAATCTATTTGCTATGCAGTTTCATTGCTACTGGTTGGTCATTATTTCTAGGTCTTTCAATAGAAAAAATTAGGAAAAAATTTATGTGGAGAAGAAAAACATGATGAGTTTATAGATATAGTTCCACTTCAAATTTAGTGTTACATGGTTTTTATTTAACCTTATCAATCAGACCTCCAAAACAGTTTAATTTTATTTTTCAGTTTTGTTGTTGAATGGAGACATACAGACAAATTACTGTCTTTTTAAGTGACTTGACGTATTTATTTCCTATAAGTGTGGTTATACCACCACTTAATACAACTGAAAATTTCATTTTGCTTTAGATGATTAGGAATTTATTTTTTTAAACTGTGCTTTTGTTTTATAAATTATGTAAGTGAAGGGTTTTAAAGTCAAAAATGTAAACAAAGACAATTCAAACAAGGCTAGCTTCTTTTCTTGTTCTAACCTATTCCCTCCTTCTCCTTTAAAATTAACTTAAAAAAATTTTTTTAGGATTTTGGTATATTCTTTTAATGTATGTATGCATATGTGTTTATTATATGTACACTTGTTTTTGCTCTCCCTACCATTTTGTAGGTGGTAGTAGTGCCTTGCTTTTTTCACCTAATAGAGGAGATATTGCTTTCCATAAGTATAAGAGGCCACAAAATTTTAAAAGGTGAATTTAAAAGCAGGGACCAACTTTTATGGAATTACATTTCATAGCCATGTTAACTGCTTAGATCAAAATATACCTGCTCATTCAGCCTTAGCCATCAATAAACCACACTTTCAAATTATGTTTCTTAGTTTCTAAGTGAAAATAAAATCTTATTTCCTTTCTTTGGATACCACAAAACAATGACACATCCACTAGTCTGATCTGTATAGAGAGCTTAAAATTAATCAGAGAGTCTCAAATGCTGTTATTATCATTATGTAAAATATGCTGTGATTTGTTCGAATTTACTAAAATCTGGTTCATAACATTTGCTTGCATTGAATGCTGATATGCTTAGTCAGACTAAGTGCTTGTGTCAATTATAGTCTTTTAAATAGATGAGTCTGTCTTATACTAATATGTGAAATTATACTTCTTGGTGAAATTTGTGTTGATATGCTTTATATTAATGGTGCATTTTTTAAAATTTAGAGATAAAGCTAATTAATTGTAGTTTAAGTTTAAGATATAAAAGTTTGAGGAACTTTCTGCTTTTGTTTCAAAGACATTCGGAGAACACATGCCCAAGAAATGTAAGCCGTGCTTAAAAACACTGCATTTTGAAGCTTGCAGTAACTATCTAATGAATTCGTCTCAGAGTAATTCTCCTTCAGAAACAAAATCTTATAGGTCACATTTGGAAACAAGGACAGAAGCAAATAGTTGACATTGCAATATGGGGAAATAAATGGGAAATAAAAGACCATAATGATTGGTCTTCAGGAAACTATAAGGATTGTTCTTCAGGAACTAATTTTTCTTGCTACTTTATTGTGTGGACAATGTAATCCCTCGCGTATGTGTTGGCAGAGTCCCCAGTTTCTCACTGCTGTACCCACTCTTCACATATTTTCTAGCATTCTTTCAAGAGGATCAGGAGTCTGCCCAGATACCTGGTTAGGAAAAGGAAGAAAGAGAGAAAAAAAATAATAATTAAATCAGTTTTGGAGTTGTTCTGCAGATGACGCACAGCAGCTTTCTTAGTGTAATGGAAAGCCAGCCTGGTATTAAGCATCTAGCCTCAAGAAATAGCAGTAATAAAAATATCTCTTCAATTAAAAAGCCCCACCCTTTAGTTTCAACTATTGAGCCTTGGAAATGTAATAAATAAATAAAAAAACTGTGAAAAAAAAGTCTTTGGTACATAGTTTTTATAAATATAAGTATAACACCTTGGTGTAGATTATATTCTCTGGAGCCGAATAGATTACTGTTTTAGAATGTGCATTTTCAAACTAGTTTCATTATTACTATTAATACTTACTCATATCACACTTACATTAGTAAAACCCTCCGTAGATCATTATATTCACTCACAAGCATGAACCACACAACACCTTTTTTTTTTTTTAACTCAGCTTTGCACAGTAAAAAACGTATAGGCACACACAACTAACCTCCCACACAAGTTAAATAACTCTTGCTCCTTTTCTGTTCAAAACCAAATACATACTCTTGCATTCACTGGAAAGTATTACTAATATATGATTTGCTATCTATTCGGAAGAATAAATCTTTGAGAATAAAATATAAAAGTATATAATAATGAAAGCAACTACCAAATTAAAAACAATATCAAATAATTTGTACTTGATATTTTTATGTCAAAGATGATTAACGTGTAACTGATTTACCTAGGATAGATCTAACACCAGAGCCTGTCAGTACGCCAGAAACTTCATATTTCCCAGGAATTTTAAATTTTCTTAGTTTTTAACCAGAGAAATACTACAAAGAATGGATTTGGTGATACGTGTTTTATTTTCCTTAAGAAGGTTGAAGTCTGAAAAGTAACTGAGAAGAGATTCACAGGCAGTTCTCTCTTTTAATAATTTCCCGTGTGTAAAGCATTGTACTGCAATAGTTACCTCAGAACCATTTTAGTGAAAGAGAAGGTAAAAATACATTATCATTAAAAAACTAATCTGAATATAGTCAGGATTTACAAATTGGATAAACTGACTACTCTCATTCTAATAAAATAATAAAATATTCCCAATTTATTATTTTCAATAGTTGCCTCTTCCAACAGCATTTAAATAAATAGATAATAGTCCATGCTAATTGTAACAAACATGTCTATTGTATAAAAAAAGTTTCAAACATGTCTATTATATAAAGCCAGATTGATATGTATATTTTTACCTTTTTCCTCTATCTTCTACTTGTATATTTCTTTTTCTCATCACAGATTTTGGTAAAATTGGTATTTTCATTATCCTTAAGTATGAACAAAGAGAGAAACATATTTCTCCACTCAATTATGTCGAGTTTTTAAAGTAGCAAGCAACCCTGTTTGTTTATTTTTTGTATTTTTAGAGATAGCGTCTCACTTTGTTTCCTGGACTGGACTTGAACTCCTGGACTCAAGTGATTCTCCCAGCTCAGTCTCCCAAGTAGCTGGGACTACAGGCATGCACCATGGTGCTTTGCTTAAGACCCTATTTTTTAAAAAACCAAGCATAAACATTATTAACACAAACATAATGAAATATATATACAATTTGTAGTAATATTTAAGGTGACATAAATACCTAGATGCAATTAAACACTTAACTCACTAAAGTTTAATTATTTTAATTTGCCACATTCGCTGTTTAATGTTACTTTGGTCTTCTCCCCATGCCATCCCAAGTATGAACAATATTAATTCACCCCTGCCCCCTTTAAAAATATATATATTTAAAATCCACAGATTGGGGTCAGTGTTGGGAAGGGGGATGGATTTCTGCTGAAACTCTACATGTGCTCCTTACTGCTGGTTGATGCTTTTGATGTTGTCACCCCCTGAGGTCAGGAGAACACAGACAGGAGAGTAAGTGGCAACTGTAGCAACCCCAGGCTTTGTGGCACTTCTCTCCAGAAGATGCAAGGGTATTTTCTGCACATCAGCACTGGCCTTGACAGTAGAGAATTTCTTTTCATTTACTTTAAAATGGTTCTAACAAAAACCAGGCTCTCTCATTTGCAAAACCAGCTGTCTGTAGCAAAGCCGGACCTTCTCTTAGAGCCAGGCTGAGGCCACAGATGTCATGTGGCACCTGCATGTGGAGGCCACAAGTGGCCCATTAACCAGATCTGGGCTGAGGCTGCTGAGTCTGCACCATGGAGCTCACTCCTGGAGGCCAGCTGCAGTGTTCCCACCCAGCCAGGAAGGGCGGTACCCTTCTCGGTCCCAGAATGGTAATCTGAGGGCCTTCCATGACACAATGGGGCCTTTAGCCTGGGCATGGACCACTGTGGTGCTTTCCCTCCCTCCATAGGACAAATGTATGGTCACAGATTCCAGCAATGCCTGGAGCCCACTTGGGCCTTTAATATCCCATCTTATCACTTCTCAAGCCCCTCCCTACTCCACCAAAAGGGCTGGGGAGGCAGTCCAAAGATGGAGGTTATAGATTTACCTTAATAAATATATAATATATATGTATATGTAATTTTATTTTTAGTTTTACTTTTTTAAGTGACAAAGTCTTGTTCAGTTGCTAGGCTGGAGTATAGTGGAATGATCACAGCTCACTGCAGTCTTGACCTCTTGAGTTTAAGCAAATCTCTCACCTCTTGGTTACAGTTGTGTGCCAACACATCTGGCTAGTTTTTATTTTTTGAAAACTCTTTGCAGAGACAAGGTCTTGCTTTGTTGCCCAGGCTGTTGGTGAACACCTGGCTTCAAGTGGTCCTCTCACCTTGGCCTCCCAAAGTGCTGGGATTATAGGTGTGAGCCACTGCATCCAGCCCCCAAATTTTAATTTAGTTTTATCTTCTACCTTTTTGTGATTATGTATCTCAGTTTAACAAGCCTTTAGTTACAACTAGGTATAATCAAGGGCCTTCTGTGTGTCAAGTGGTTATCTATGGTTGGACTTTTTCTCTTCTCCCTATGTACTCCCCCACTGTTCAGTTTTAAGGAGGTACTTTTTCCTTGTTATCTGCACTTTTTGAGCAATAGGTTTCAGACTACTTACCCCTGTAAATTCCCTTTGAATTATGGCATTTTAACCATTTTTCACAAATATTGAGCTTGAAATTTTAGCGCCGTCAGGAGGGACGTATCCCTAGCAGCTCTTTTATTGAAATTATTCTATTGGCGGCAATAGGAGTTCCTGGAGGGCACAGCCACCCAGAAACCAGATGAAACCAAGTCAGAAATTCTGAGTATAACTGACAGGCTTTATAGGAATTTAGAAGGACATTGGGTAGTAGAGGACTTGGGAAAAAGTAAAATCCCTAATTTCCTCATGCGTGACCCACATTTGGTATAGAAATCATGATTTGTCTGGTATTGGACAGAATCACAAATAAGGATTAGTTGCCATAAAAGTTTTTCTAATTTATATTGTGAAAGAGCTGTAGTGCTGCATCAGAAAGGAGTCCCTGTTTGCTAGAAGAGCTATGTCAGCAGGTGAGGCCTAAAGCCTAAAGGCCTGAGGGGTGGTCAGGGGTGGGAGAGAATGAAGTTACTCTAGACTTTCAAATTGTTCCTCACCCTTCACAAAAAGGGCAGTTTCCTAAGGCTGAAGGAAGCAGCAGTCACTGAGTGTAGAATGTTTCTCTCTGGTGCAGTGGGTTGTGACCCCTCTCACTGCTGTTTTCTTTCTTTCCAGAGTAAAACAGGCATCCTTCAGAAATTTCATACCGTGTAGCCCTGAAGAGCACTTGGCTAGATTATGGTGGTTTCTAAATGTACATTTGGTTAATCCGTTGAAGAGAAATAATGAAAAGCTGAACAGTCTCTTTCTCCCCCATCAACTCATGAGCTATGAGTTCTGGAGAAATGTTGGAGAAAACCTTGACAGCAGTATTTGAATTCCCCCTTGTGTTTCTGCTGCTGAAGCTGCAGCTTCCAAAATTGCAGGGCTTCTTCACCAGCCTGCGTCTCACCATTTAGCCTTTTAGTCCATTAGAGAATCTGATTCTGTCAACAAGGCCTCAGGTTTAGATCTTATTAGCTCTAGATGTTTTTTTTGTTTTTTTTTTTTCTTAAATCTACCCTCCAGAAATGTGCAGAAAGTCCCAAGATAAGAGAAAACTTCCTGTCAACAGTGCTGAATTTCCTGGTGTGTGTTATTGGGAAGAAGTTAACTGAATGTTAATATGTGTTACTTCTGAATTGAGGTGTGCCCAGTGTAGGTCTATGCATACATTATACTGTTGCTGCATGTATGTAAACTCTTAAAATTGGAATGGGGGAGTTCTCTGACCCCCGCTTGCAGGACGTGCAATGGGTGTGGCTCATCTGTTCAGCCACCATACTCAGACACCTTATGGGAGGGGGAGCACACAGATGGGCAGGTGGAGGAGCCAGAGTGAGCGCTTTTGGGCTCCAGCCCACGGTAGTGTCTAGGGGTGGATGTCTGTGACTCCTGAAGCCCCAGTGGGCATGTCACAATGCTCCTTTAGCTCTGCCATCTGCAGACGGCTAAAGCGTTAGCCAGCTCAGTGCCCTCTTGGTATCCAGGAAGAATCAGGTCACACAGACAAATTGAAGGACAGTAAATCTTCCCACTCCATCTCCACCTGGAAATGGCTCTCAGCAGGATGGATGGGGAGCTGGAAAGGGGATGGAGTGGGAAGATGATCTTCCTCTGGCGTTCTGCCGTCCTCTGGCCAATCTCCTCTCTGACCGTCCCCAGCCAAACTCTTCTTGATGTTTAGATGCTCTTTCTCTTCTCTCCTTCTCTGCTGTCTGCTCTGCTGCTTCTTTGCTTTTCTGCTGATCTGCTCAGGAGCCTGGGCTTTGGAGTTTATAATGGTACATGATGGTGGGGGTATGGCAGGCCAAAGGCAATGTTTGGGTGCAAAAACAGGAATGTCTGTTTCTGTTTAGGGCCATCGGTTTCCAGGCTTGAGGGTGGGGCCTTTGCCAGGGAACTGCTTTCTTCTACCCAGTATTTTCTTGCCTCCTGTCCATATCAAAATGAGTATCGATACTCTGTAAGATTTTCTTTCATTTAATTCTGTACACTATTCTTCAAGATTAGATTTAATGTATTAGTCTTGGGATTGGAATGACTATAAAGGAAGCAGCATTTTGTATAGTAAGTTGAAAGAATCTGTAGATTTATAGCTTTCTAAGTAAGATAGTATTCTCAGTTGTTTTTTCACATGACTAGCATTTACATTTATTTGTGTATCTATTCAGTAATTATATGAGTGCTATCTCTAAGTCAGCTAATGTGATAGGTAATGGAGATGAACAGAATAACATGAATTGTTTTTTCTTAGAAAACTCTTTAACAGAGGATACAGACAAGGAAACCATTGATTTATGGTTGCCTGTGAGAAGTTCTGTGACAAGCATATACCTAATATGGTTATGTGTGTGGGAGAATCTAGGAAAGCTTCCTGAACTAAGTAATGCTTTGCTGAATTTTAAGAAAGGGTAGTATAGCCAGGTAAAGACAGTGGGGGAGGATGTTGACAGGAACACTGTGGCCAAAGCATGCAGGCCCATGGAATTACAGGAAGCAGTTGTGTAGAGCTTGAGTGTAGGGTTGTGTAGGGCCTGGATCATGGAGGAACAGGTGTGCCAGGATGAGGAGTTTAGTTTGAATTCTCTAGGCAATGGGCATTCAGTGAATGCAAACAGCATTTGATACAGGTACTCAGGGTGCAGAAAACTGAATGATTAATAGGAGGGCATTAGATGAGATTTTATGCTGATGTGAAGGAATCCCAGGAGAGAGAGAGAGAGAAAGAGAAAAAGACCTGGGGGAGGGAGGGGGAGAGAGAGAGAGACCAACCTAGGAAAGAGAAGGCATATTACACAGGACATTATCCATCTCCTTGCTTAAATTTCTTGGACAACTCCAGCATCTACTACCTAGATTTTCTTGTTTTTTTTTGTTTTGTTTTGTTTTTTTTGATAGATGTCTTTGTGGCTTACCTCTTTATTTGTGTAACTGCCCTTTCTTGTCTTTTGTTACATCTTTGATTTGGAAGTGAATTAATAAATGAATGTCAAGTGTTCCCAAATTCTGTTTTAACAATAATCTAGATCTTTTAACGCTTCAGTAATGTGGGCTTTAAAAAATCTGTGATTGCCCAACTGGTTTATGTCAGCGTTTTGGAAAGAATATCAGTCTTTAAAGCGGTGTTAGAGATATAAACCCTCTGGGGAGTGAAGAATGCCTGATGCATGCTAATTTTGTACTTATCCAGGTGGAGGAGAGAGAGGAATAGCCAAAGCTATAGATAGAACAAAGGCATGTCAATTGCAACCTGGTCTCAGTTTAGGCTTAGCTCTCCTCACCAATCCCCTATCAGGATATTAGTGGCTTATTTATTTATTTTTAACCTGTATCATATTAAGCTCTTTGACAAATCGCATTTTGATTTATAGTCTGTGCATTTGGCATGTGCTTTAATGGCTTTAGCCAACTCTAGACACATACTGAATTCATTATGTACCTTATGTATGTAAGTAGTAATACTTCCTTTTAATGAACATACGGTCACATCAAAGTGCTGTGAGGTTGTTTTACAAAAGCATCTTTGTGTAGTGCTCCTCAGAAGTTTTGAGATGCGTATTAAGTTGAAGATTAATATGCTGTATTTTAACTTGTATTTTAATGGAGTAATGTATTATAATTTTGCCCTCTC
Source organism: Chlorocebus sabaeus (assembly GCF_047675955.1). NCBI lineage: Eukaryota > Metazoa > Chordata > Mammalia > Primates > Cercopithecidae > Chlorocebus > Chlorocebus sabaeus. The sequence continues at coordinate 43,755,233 of NC_132913.1, forward strand.
CTTAAGGTGAGTAGACTGTTATAGTCTGTTTGAGTCTTTGATTTTTAGGCTTTGGTTCTTAATTAGAATTCAACATTTTTAACATGTAAATTGTTTGTGACCAGATGAATTCAAAACTCAGAAAGTAAAATTGCCTTTGAATTTGTATCCTCAGCTATGGTATTGATTGGAAATCGATGAGTTACTCTTTTTCTTGTTTTCTATAGGCAGTAAGAAATTCACAGAATCTATTTACAGCTGTACGTGACAGCACTTAACCTTGACTATGTCTGCTAAAACATTTCTTGACCTTAAAATGTGGATACTCTTCAGTGTTTGAGGGTAGGGCTTCTCCTAAGGTAGAGGCAGAAAAGTAAACCAGCAATAGGTAGGACTCAAGATCTAGCCTGTCTGATCAGGCTTCCAAACCAAGGAGTGGCAGCAGGCCAAACCACCTGTCTCTGCTGACTAGGCAGTCTTAATGACCATCCCACACTTCATCAGTGCATGGGATCTGAGCACGGGTCTGAGCAGACTCATAGTTTTCTTAGTGAAGCAATCCATGAAGTCAAATGCATGACAGTATCTTGGGGATTCTTTGGGAAGAGGAGGGGGTCTATGGAGGACACTAGGTCATCCCCTTGAAAGGAGAGGTAGAGGCCATTGCTTGAGGGAAGGGTTAAGCAGAATGTCAGAGCTTTGGCTAAGCAAACAGGTATAAGCAGAGTTCTAGTTCAACTAGGAGCACAGAGTGAGAACCAGATATTGGGGCAGGAACTCTTCTGTTTGATGTCTACAGTGGGAGAGACTGCACACTGGTGAGCACAGGGATTCCTTTGTGTAGGGGTTCCTTAAAGACAGACAACAGTTTATAGGCAGATAACAGTTTCCGGAGGGATGGGGCTCCCTATATAATGCCAGGGGCTGCCAGGATTGACTCAGGATTGACTCAGGAACTGCATGGGGCTGTCCCTGCAGGTTAAATGCTGTCAGTGATTACAACAGGGCAAGGGCACCTTGACTGTCTCAGAAACTAATAGAATCTTTCTTTGACAATAACCACTGATGAGCATTTCCAGGAAGACTTTGAAAATTGCTGGGAGTCTGAGCAAGAAACCCTACTCACTAAAAGCATGGTATGTGATTCATTATAAAACAGAAGGAAAAACATTAGTAATAGACATGGTATGTCCCAGCCTTGTATAGTTGAAAGTAAAACTAAGTAATACATTTTCAATTTGGTGTGACATTGTAGAATTTCTAAATTTATTATTATTTTGAAATTACAGGAAATGATTAGAAGTATGAGGGTGTGGTTCTTCTGTTGTTTGTTTTTCACATTTGAGTCTTATTACATGTCACCATTGTCCAGCATTTCAGAGACAAATGGAATATTTTTGACATTCATTGAAACTGTTTTGGTGAAAGAGCTGTATTATGGTGCTATTTAATTTTAATTTTTATAATAGTTTGTCAGAAATGAGATTAGAGCATACTTATTGAATTACCTTATTTTTGAACTCTTACATATTTATTGAGTACAGATTAGAATCAAACTTTTAGATTATTAGAAAAGTCTTTCTCAAATACAAAGGGAAGTGATTATATCTGTAGTAAGTTCCCCCAAACCTCCGAGGGGAAGTTTTGTTTTAAATGTTTACGTGTTTTATATTGACACATTTGTTGGCTTAAAAAATATGGCAGTAGCATCCAGCATAGTACTTGATGTATGTGGTTGCAATTTGACATTATTTTATTGATAACTGTATTGTGTATAAACTTTCTTTTCATGTCTTTTTATGTGGGAGACATCAGATATTCTACTAGCTATTAGGAGGTAGTGAAATTAAGTTGATTCTCACAGTATTTGCACCTCAGTCTTCTGCCTCAGCTTGTGACCTTGCCTGAGAAGGTTCAGAATAGCTGTTTTATCATTTCCCTTAGGGTGATCAGGCTCTGGTAAATTGATTGACATTAGCCCAACTCACAGCCTATCGAATCATGAATTGATTACTTTAGACAACAAATAGTTTAACACCTTCCTACATGCCATACATTGCTGTCCTTGCAGGAGATAAACTCTTGGAGATGATTAATGGTGGGGTATAGAACCAAGTTCCTGCCCTTAATTTATTCATTCCTATGAGAAGTGAAACATTCATGTAAAACAGATGACTCAGATTGCTGTTAAAAAAAAAAATCCAGTAGGGCAATCCTATTTGAATAACCAAATTAAGATCAGGATTTTGCCTAGTAACTATAAAGTTCAGGCAGAAGCAATGAGATGGTCTAAACTATAGTTTAAAAAACAATATCTGTTAAAGATATCTTTGTCAAGTAAGTCTGAATATTTTGCTTTTATAGATAAAAAGATAATTAAATTCTGACTTTTTCATTTCATCTTTTAGAGTCTCAAACCCCAAATAAAGTTTCCAAATAAACATTGAATCTGGGTTGCTGAGAGATGTTATTCTGATAACTGAGGAATGTTTATGATTCAGATATTAAATAAAAGGTTATCTTAACAAAAGGAGAAGGAAGGTAAATGTAGTAGAAGGTAATCTGTTAACAGTATTAGCTTCATTCTTATAATGCTTTGCAGTTTACAAATGCTTTCACATATGCTGGAATCTGATTATTTCAGCGGCTCCAGGGGATTGGTAGAGAGGCTCTTGTTAGACCTACTTTATAGATGAAACAGACTTTGATGAGGAAAGGAATGTCCCCAGAACCTGAGTTAGTGGCAGGTTGGGTCCTGAACTCACACATGCGGAGTCTCCAGCATTAGTGCTCTCTGACTGGGGCCAAGAGTTAGCCTGCTTTTCATGTAAATGCCCTAGTACACATTCCTTTCAGACAATCAGGATGTTGGGTTCAGGTCAGACTGATTTGATAACAATTTGATAAAGTGTGGAATCTTCCTGTGATTAAAGAGAGAAATCTGATAAGGTACAAGACTTACCATGAAACAGATAAAGGTTCTCTCAAAAGGCTGCCTTCAGTTAGAATTCCCCAGCCGGTCCTTGGCACGTGGTTCCATGTGTTTATTATGTAGCTCACACTCGAAATCACCCTTGGGGCAAGTTGAGCCATTCCAGCATTTTGTAAAAAGTTGTGTGCATGTACTCACACACAAATGAGGAAAAGAGGACTGAAAAGATGGTTCTGTGTAAGGGAAAGGATTCACTTGATTTTTCCCAGTCCTATTATGAAAGATGGTTTAGTTACATCAAAGGGCTTCTTTTGACTTGTTATATAATTTGATTCTTGAGTTTTCAGTTGGCTTATTTGAAATTTTGTAAATTGCAATTTATAAAATTGGAGGGCCCTGAGAGACCAATTTCCACCTTGTGGCTTGAATAATGAACATACTGAGATGAGGGGTTAGGGCTTGCTCAGGTTTCTGTTGCAGACAGGAAAAAAAAATCTGGTTGACTTAAAGAGAAAAGAAATTCTCTGATAGGACATTGAATAGCAGGCAGAAATACTGGGAAGACAGAGACCTAGCTTGAAAAATAAGGGACTAAATATGATTTGTAGCAACCACAGCCACAGGCAAAATCCTGGCCCACAACCAGTGCACCGAAGACTTGATTGCTGATCCCTGCATGTCGTGTCTTGCTGTGCCACCACTGCTGACATCTCTATTGCTGCTGCCCTTAGAAATGGGATGTACTGCTGTCATTGCATCTACCTCTGGTTTAGAGGTTCTTTGGGTCACTACTTCTAGATTGAAGTCTGTGTTGAGAGCATCTGACTGGCAAAGCCAGGTTAAAGGCCTGTGTCCCAGGGGACCATTCTTCCTCTCCTATGGGATGGTAGAATGCCTTTCTGCAAGGCTTACAAGAGAGGAGGAGGGGTTTAGATGCTAGTAAGCAAAAACAAACCACATCAAACATGAGACAGTTATCTGCTATGGAAACATACCCATTAGTGGCTATTTAAGAGGTTAGAACTTGAGTTTTCTGACTTTTCTCAGGATGCCAAATGTATAGCTAATGTAGATTTCCTTTCTGAAAAGTGACAGAGGCTCTGTGGTTTGTAAGAGAAAATGAAGTCCTCTGTAGTAAGATTTAATAATTCTAATATTTTGAAACAATCAATTTTCCCGTCAACACTGTTTTTCTCTGGATTGAAAACCATTCCCCGTCTTCCTATCCTTCGTGACATACAGAAAAAAAGAATCTTATTTTTCAGTAGTAAAAACTGGAGAGAGAGAAAAGGAGTAAAAAAAGAACAAACAGTATTCATGAAGTGCAAAGATTAGAGGTTAGTTGTTACACATTTCAGGGAAAGTTTGTCAGATTGATGAGCAATAAAACCATTTAGAACTGGAAAATCTTCAGGGCTTTTGTTTTTTTAAGTTATTTTAGGCAGTAACCACATCTTGTCGTTATAGTCTTTGCTTTCCAGCAATTCCTTTTTACCTTTTAATAATAGAAGCTAATATTTATTGAGAACTATTTTGTCATAGCATCATTACCTATCTCACTTCTTCCTCACAATAACTCTGTGTTAATCTCATTACTATTCTCCTTGCATAGCTGAGAGATCAAACCTTAAATGAAGCAACTAGCATGAGGTGTCACAGTTCATAGATGTGGGACTTGAACTTAAGCATATACACCTGTGAAAGAAGCTTTGTAAATCTTCCTTTAACTTAAGAGAGAAAAGAAGGTATGTCTAGAATGCTGTTTGGTAATATTTTAAGGAAACTGCAGGGGAAGGAGAAAGGAAGTGTGCTGGAAAATCGAAAGACTTTTGGGAGCATGTGGCTCCTCCACATTAGACTTGTAAATTTGCTCTTGTATCTCCGTTCCAGGACAGCTGGGCCAATCTGATCTCTTTCAATTCCGCTCCCCACAGTAGTACTTAGCTTAGTGCCCGGTACATAGTAGGTGTTCAATAAATATTTACAAAAAGAATTAATCTCAAGCATCCTCAGGACAGTTTCCTAGGCTTAAGATGCCATGCAATTTAGACTGCTGCTCTCAGTAAAGAAATAACTTTACCCTCAAAGCCAGGCATTCCAAGAAGGTTTATCAATGAATTTAGTGCATTTCACAAACAAAGAAGCTTACCAGGGGGTTTTTAGGCCAAATAACTGGATAGCCTGTGAAAGATCTCTATAGTATGTCTTGCTTCCTGACTTTCCAACTTCACTTCAATTAATTTTGTCACATTGCTCCCTTTTCCTTTTTCTTCCTTAAACATATAAAATGCTGTGTTTTTTTGGCTGTGGTCGAGAGAGAATGGATTGTCCTGGGAAAGGCACAAGGAATCTTCATTGTAAACTAATGTGTAGAACATTTTTTGTCCAGAAATAGCTAATGAATACCCAAAGCATTCTGTTGCTTGCAGTTTAAATGTAGTTTCATTTTTGTTCAGCTCTAGCAAGATTTCTAAGTGTCTTAAAAGTAAAAAACTTACTTTTCATTAGATTCATTTAAACTTTTTCAAGAGAAGAAAGTCCTGAGGGTATAGAAACTTTACGTACTTAAATATATCATATTAAGGAACTTCACAACGTTTCGTTTATATGGGGCCAAAGGCCACAGATCCACCCCAATTGCTAATTATTGAGATTGCAAATAGCTTATTTCAGAACTTAGGGTGAGACAAAAGAAACATGAAGGAACAAAAGGCCCAGGATAATGAAAAGGATATTGTGAAGAGAAAGGCCTGTAGAATTATGATGCAGGTCACATCCTGTACCTGCATTTAATTGTACCTTTGTATTTAATAATAAAAATGATTACATGCTCAGTGCTAACAGGTGTCCCTGCTTGAGAACTGTAGTATAGATAGGTGACAGCAAATTACTCCAGTTCATAAACTTGGAATATTATGCTTTTATTTTGAGTTTCACCAGTCTTATACTAGAAGACATTTTGTGCCAAAATATACATCAACCCAGGAAGATTTTCAAACTTAGCCCCTGATAAATATACATAAAACATAGGTGAAAAAAAAAAAAAAACATAGGTGAATATTTTAAAGTATAAATGAAAGAAAAAATCAAGTGCCAGGCACTTAACACATTGAGGTTATATTAATACCATAGTCACATTTCTAGTTCTTTATATTTTCTATAAGCTTTGAATGTAATGTAAATTGGCAGTGATTTAAGTGGTCTTTCTGTTAGAACTTAATTGCCTTCTTTATGAATTTTCTCTAATTCTTGCTTAACTTGAACACTTTCTGTAACTGCCCTGTCCAAAATATAGCCCCTGCCCTAGGGATTTGTTCTCCCTGTCCTCTGTTTTTCCCTTTATTGCCATTATTGCAATAACAGTGTTCTTATTAATCTGTTTGATTTTGTCTGTCTTCCCCATTAGAAAGAGGTTCCAGAGGACAGAGACCAAGGTAATCTTATTCTCCCTAAATCAGTGGTTCCCTAGTACCTTGACCATGCCTGGCTCATAATGTGTACCCCCAAAAATATTTGTTACAGAGATTCGTTAATCTGCCACTTACCGTTTTAATCATATACCAAAACCCTGCTTGCTGCCTTAACTTTATCACTAGCCTCCTCCCTTGGCTTATGTTTTCACCGAAGATTTTGTGGTTGAAGACATACTATTTCCATTGTCTGTTGGGTAGCTAAGTAGAGAAATAATAGTCCCCTTGATCCCATGGCCATAGTTGAATGGAGGTTGAGGGGTTGGAGACTGTTCTTGGACTTTTTAAGCCTTGAGCACATTGCCTTTATTTGATCAGCCTCTGAACTGTGATTCATTCATATGTGAATATCTGCTAGGTAGCAAAGGCTTTGGCAGGTGCTGGGGAAACAAAATTGAAAAAGATGCACTCTGTTCTTTTAGGAACATATCATTAGAAGTGACATCCCCTAAGTCTGTAACTATGTCTCTTTGGCTGTCCAGTATAGACTCAGTTCCTAACACAGTCCCTGGGACATTACAAATGATCAATGAATGAGTGAATGTTGCATGCAAGTATTTAGAAAATAGCTTGTGCTGTAATAAATGTATGTACAAAGTGCTGTGGAAACACAGAAGAGGGAGGGCCATTGTGTCTAAAAGGAGTCAGGGAAAGTTTCACAAAGGAAGGATTAAAAGTTGAGTTTACCAGATAGGGTAAGATGTACCACATAGTAAGGACAACATGAACAAGAAATCAGAGGTGTGCGAGAGCAATATTTTATATGAGTTTGGGCACTGTGGTCACTCTGGAAATTTAGGACTAATGTGAAGGAGTGGTGGGCATTGAGGCTGTAGGAATCATTATTTATTCCCTTATTCAGGTACCCTGTGCACTAAGTAGCTCTTGCGGCACAAATGAATCACCTTTTGTTTATAGTATTTCTATAGAAAAAAGAATTGAGTTCCAAACATACAGTTTTGAAGATAGAACCTGTTTGTAAATAGGGATTAACTTTAGTGGAAAATTGGCTACATTGCCTATATAAGCTATTTATTGCTATAATTCTTCATGCAGATAACCACAAACGTGAATAGCATAAAAATAATTAGGGTTTATTTTACATGCATTGGAATGCTTATCAGGTGGCTCTTCTGAAATAGTCTGGGTGGGCAGGGTGATTTTCTGTTCTCCATTGAACTTGCACTCCTCTATAGGGGTGTTGGCTGTCTGTCAGCTGAAGCAGGATGGCTTTAACTCAGGGGGCTACTCAACATTTGCTGTCATCTTCATCCTGGTACCATTAGGCTAGCCTGGGCATGTCCTTTTGATGACATTGGCGGAGGGCAAGAGCACAAGCAGAAACATACAAGTACTCTTTTGAGCCTCTGTTTTTGTCACATTTACCAACATTCCGTCAACCAAAACAATTTCACATGGGTGAGTCAAGAGTCAGAGTGGGACACTGTGAGGACTCAAGGCAAAGGGAATGGCTACAGGGAGGGGTGAAGCATTAGGGCAATTTTTGCAATATATAGCCCATACAAGCTAATCAAATCAAAGTTTATAGATCTAACGGAAGTGTATGATTTCTGATTTCCTTCATGAAACACTTATCTTTTGGGCTTTATTGATGCCCAGTCTCTTTTTGATAGGCTGGGGGAAAGTCAGAGAAACCATAAATGGGAAAAGGTTGAAGTGAGATCTTGAAAGGAATAGGTAATTATTAACAATTAGCTATTGCATGCTTTGTATAATTTCAGAGGTACCCAGCTCGTCTCCTTTTATAGGTCACTGAAGCCCAGAGCAGTACAGTGCATCACCCACATTCCCCCAGCCGTGTTAATGACACACCCAAAAGTTGCAACTCAATCATTCTAAGCCCAGAGCCATTCTCCACAATATCTTTTAAGGTGCATTCTCCATAAACTGCCTCATGTGCCTCCCTGACCCCTGTCACTCCTCACACAAACACTTTTGTAAATGGTTTATGTTTGAAAATTGCATTGTTATCACAATTCACCATGAAGAGTGGGTTCTTATTTTGAGTTTTCCTTTTTAAGTTTACATGTCATACCTTAAAGCAAAATAATCCCCTTATGTGTGTGCATGTGAGTACGTGTGCATGTGCGTGCACACGTGAATACACACACACGCATGCCCACACACACTCATTCACACATACACACTACACACACATCCCTATTTTGCCCTGCCTTTACCTGAGTATTTCCGATCAGAAAGGGAACATTTAAATATAGTGGTTATATTAAATTAGCTTGAGTTTGGTAGGTTAGCCAATGAATTATCTTTGCTAGACTTCTAAGGGGGAGCTGCCAGAGAGATCACTGCGACACTCTTAGTCTGAGACAATGAAGCATGGGGTATAAATTTAGTTAGAAATGAGGTTAAAGCTTTAGGGAGGTATTGTTTCTTACCAGCATCATTTTCCCCCTTGCTTGAAGTAGTCAAAGTGATTACACAAGACTCAGGTCAGGGCACAGGGACGTGGAAGGAAGTATTCTCAACATTTCAACAGTCGCAGTTTTTAATTGATGAAGTTATGGACAGATGCTATTCTAATTAAAAACCACTTTTCCTAACAAATAGAGTTTCTATACTGGCAGGTAGATGTCAGATCAATAAGTCTGTGATAAGCATACCATTTAAAAGTATGCTATATTAAAAGGAAGCTTTTATGTAGACTGCCATAGCATCAGAGTTTTAGACCCAAAGAAGCAAGAAAATGCCAGATAGTTTTTTACCTGTGTTTTTTTTCATATTTACTCATTCTTCATACTCTATACATCACTGATTATTATTCCTTTTTGAGCTATTTTGCATGTTAACATAGTTGCCAAACTTTGACTCTGAGGAGAGCAATATTGCTGTCTCCAGAATATTTATATTCAAGGCCTATCTTTTAGACAGTTACATTCTAAACTATGTGTGGTCCTGCATTTTTCACTTAAAATATCTCTTATTCTGCTCTGTGCAAGGTCATTGAGGATTAAAACAAAGTTTTCTCTACCACCATTAACCTTCGTTCTTTTTGGTGGATAGATTTTATATTTTGTTTCTCTAAACAAGGGAAAACAGTTATAGTTCCACCTCTTGTGTGCTTCCTCTCCTATGAGTTGTAAGCTCAGTATGTGCACATATGCAAGATTTCAAGTGCAAAAGAGAACAGAGTCGGAAACAGATTTTCACAGTTCCCGTCTGGGTCCTTGTGTAAGTGCCAATGTAAAGCTATTCAGTGATTAGTGAAAAACAGTATAATGTTGCCTGGCTCTAAGGAAACAGCTTTGAAAATCTCAACTTAATAAGCAGATCAATTAGGTGGGGGTTTGGGATTATTGTATCACATTCCAATGGCATGCAGTGTTGTCAAAAACTTTTTTCTCCAAAATAAAATAAAAATAAAAAAGGAGGCATAGAGTTACCTTTCAAAATGTCAGGAAAGAGGGTTGGGGAAATTAGTTAGGAATAATGAAAATATATCACATATATCTCAGGAAGTATACACTGTGAGCATCTGGGTATCTCAGGGTAAGGGGTAGATTTCGTGTGGGTAGGGGAGGAGGAAGTTTACCCTGCATCCAAGGAGGTAAATGGATTAAGCTGAATGTCTGGGAAGACGAGGATTTGCTGGGTGGAGGTGTGAGACCCAGGGCTCAGGGGTATATCAGATTACTTGCTCCTCAAGTTTTGGGAGCTAATAATAGCTGTGCTTGCATTTCCCTGCAAAGCAAGGGATACCTTCTGGGATAAGTCCTGAGGGAGTCACTCGTAACTATTTCTGCTTCCCTCCCAGTTATTCAACATAAATATAAGGCCTAGTTTGGGGTTAAATTGAGATTCTTATACATTTCTGTCTCTATCACATTTCTTGCCACCAACTTACGGAAGTCTGAAATTTCTTTAACAAGAGAAAATACTCCATTTGTAGTTAGAGATAAAAGAATTTCAATACCTGTTTAACACAGTGAATGGAATTAGGCTAAACTCAACAGTAATTGGAAACGTATTATGTACCTAATAATAACTAGAAAAAAACAAAGCCAAACAAGTAAGCCTTTCTGACTTCTCTTGAGACATGGGAATTGTACAGTAACTACAATGGAATGTAAGTTTCTTGAGGGTAGAGATCACCCTGTATCTTTCTCAGTTATATTCCCTGCATTTGTCACAGTGCCTGACTCATAACAAAGGATTTTCATTTTTGTAAGTAGATGGACACATGGATGATTAAAGTACCATAAAGACTATTTTAAAAAGTATATACAAAATAAAATGTTGACCGAAAGGAAGCAGTGAATAATTTTGCCCTGGAAGGATGCAGATAAAGGGAGATTTTCTGCATCCCTCCAGGAGATGCAGAACTAGACATTTGAACTCGATCGTGAGAGATGAACAGAGGTTTCTCAGAACTTCCAGGATGGTATCCAACTAGAAGAATAAGTGTGTGGAAAGGCAAGGTGGAAAATGACATGAATGTTCAGGGAGCTACAAATGATTTCACAATTCTAGGCACTATGAACCATGGCAGACGAGGATCATATCATGAACGGCCTTCGTGTGTAAGTGACATCTCAGATTTGAATCAAGACAGGTGCTGCTGGGAATTGGGGAGTGGACATAGAAAAACAAGGACCATAGGAACTTGTTTCCACCTCACATTTTAAACTGAAGTTAACCTTGCTTCCTGCAGTCATACTCAGATTTAGATGCTAATTAGGGAACATTTGTTAGTATGGAAGCAACAGAGCTTGAAGAACTATAACCTATACTGCTCCAATGAGATTTTATGTTTTAAACACATATTAAAAGAAAAATTTATCTTTTTAAAGTCACCTTAGAGTCAGATGAATGTGTAACTATTTTCTAAAGGAGCTACCATTTCATAAATGGAATTTCTGCCTGGTTCCTTTAAATAGTGACTTTATTTAGGATTTAAAATATTTCATTTACACATGGCTTTCCAGAGGCTTCAAGGCACACCTGAATGGGTGAGAGTTTCTCTGCACCTATGCCGAGAGCAAGCATGACTTGGATTTCTTGTAATACCAGATATGTGCCGTTGTGGGGCAGGGTGTTTCCTTGTTAGATATATAAATCAACCAGAAAGATTGGGTGAGATAGGTACTGTGTTATTTTCTAATTGAAGGAGAAGATCTGTAATGGAAATTTTATTTAGTTTCTTTGGACAGTTTTTGTGCATTAAGTTTTATAAAATGTATTCCAGTTTTAAGCAAGGAACCCTACATTAATATAAATTGACTTCTTAAGCTTAACTTCAAATATACTTATGATTTTAAGCAACTTTAGGATCATGCTGAGTGGAAACTATGGAATTGCTATCCTTCCCACTTACAGCTCAACTACTGCTATTATCATTGTTGTTTTTTCTTCTCCTACTTTCATTCTATTAATTGTTAGATAAAACAACTCCTTATTTTGCATGTTGAGATTTAATGTATGTTCTCCACTTGATAGAGCATTTAATTTTGGGGGGACGATTCTTAGCCGATTATGTTCAGTGGTTTTAGAATCAGACGTTTGTGGGGAGGGGCAGCAGAATCTTCAGTCATTGATTCTCTCTTTATAACTTTGCCCTTTTAGCTGGAACAGATTACTTCTGTAGTGCTGCTAGCTCTGCACAGACTGAATCACAAGGAAGAAACTTTACATAAACCATTTATACTAAACGTTTGGTATGCTGGCAACATAAATCAACAACAATATCCATTACAAATTCATCCCTTTATCAGTATTATCTTGATAGAACTGATCCCAATGTGTGGGAATTTGAACCCTGCTTCAATACATCTAGCCCTGGATAATTAATTATTCAGGGCACAGAGAACCTGGCCCTTGCAATGTAGAGTAATTCTTCCTGGTCAGCGTTAACTCTGCTGGCAATAATAAATAGAAAAAGTCTCTAGTGATGCCAGTATTTTAAAGTGATTAATCATCTTTCCCCCCTCCTCCTCCCCCTTAGTTTTCTTTAACTAGGATTTTTCAGCAATAAATCTTTAACAATACAGGTAGGAATTGTTCTGTAATTAAATTTTGCCCTGCTTAATTTCTTACCTTTTATGTGTGATTAAAAAAAAGTTACATTTTAAGGAGCCCTGATCAAAATTCAGACCAAGAAAAATCCTTTTACAGAATACTGAGAAATTCTGTAAGGAAGATTAAGCTCTTGATTTTGAATATTAGAGCACATACACATAAAAATACTCATAAAAATTGTTCGTCAACACCAGTTGGGGTGTCAAATACTCTGAAGTTTTGAATTGCTTCAGTTTCATGCTTACGATTCATCTGTATTAGGAAAAGCCTGATATATACATATGTTCCAACACTGAGAGAATAATTACTTACTTCTTAACTTTCAGATAACTGATGTCAGCTCTGTAGGAAAGGGATATTTTCACTATTTTTACGGTACGTGAAATGCACTTGCTGAAGTGGCAGGTAGATGCCTGGCTGAGAATGACCGTGTATTTTTAAATCGTGCCCTGTCAAGCCGCCCAGCCATCATGTATATCCTGGGTGACAGGGACAGATGTGACATATCTGTTGTGACACACTTCTGTACCACCAGTCTGTGGCTCGAGGTGACTCCTGTCCCTCCCCTGATGCTTTCCCCGCTGCAGGACAACATAATGATGCACGGATGAACCTTGCCATTGCTCTGACTGCTGCCAGGTATGGGGCTGCCACAGCCAATTACGTGGAGGTAGTGAGCTTGCTCAAGAAGACAGACCCCCAGACAGGGAAAGTGCGTGTGAGCGGCGCACGGTGCAAGGATGTCCTCACAGGTATGCCAGGTCTCTGGGAGGGAGGTGTTTCTTAGTATCTTGCCTAGCTTATATAATGACTGAATTATAATTTTTCTGTCACTTCTCTTTCATTTAAGCCATGCTTCAGAGTCATATTAATTATATTCCTTATTGTCAACAATGACTGGTTTAACGACATTTCCCTTGTGGGGCTTGGCAATTTTTCCCCTTTGTATTATAGTTGTAATGATGATGATAATAATAAAATGCCCACCAAATTCCCACAGCTATGAATGCATTCCATTTTCTTTACAAAAACATATTATTAATAAAATTAAATAAATGTGCCAAGTTTCAAAGTATCATTTGGTGACACAGGCATTGCATTTACACGCTGTTAAAGTGAATCATCTTTAACTTTATTTAGATTTTCATTATTGCCTTGGCTGTAGCACCACATAGGTAGGCAGTTTCAAAATTATATCGTTTCTTGAACAAAAGCTCTGTGATATACGTTTTCTCACAGTGATGCTGCTTATACATTTTAGTTTTCAAGAGAAAGCGGCTTATTTACTCTTTCTGCTTTTTCATGTTTGGTGCTTTGACGCTGGGCACTTATAAGATAGACTGAAATCCATAATGAGAAAGTGGAATGCTTTTCTTTCTTCAATTCAGACTTGTTTTTGGTAAATTCACTCAGATACGAGCCTTTTGTTGAACTCTTCAATAACTTGCTCAGGTCACTTAGTGTGGTATGCAGTATACTTCACCATAGGTTAAGTTAATAGATGAATTAGTAATACACAGCATCCGTTAACAGAGAAGCAAATGGGGTGTGTGATTGATGCCACTTTCTTTCACAGGGCAGGAATTTGACGTGAGAGCCAAATGTGTTATCAATGCCACGGGACCTTTCACGGACTCTGTGCGCAAAATGGATGATAAAGACGCAGCAGCTATCTGCCAGCCAAGTGCTGGTGTCCATATTGTGATGCCTGGTTATTACAGGTAATTGTCTTCCAATGTGGCAGTTGTCACCCAAGAAAGAGGGTCAGGAGAGATTGTGGTTAATTTCTTCTTCTAGCATAACAATAGATGGTCTAACCTGCTGTTCAAAATCAGGAGAAATAAGTAAAGAAACTCTTCCAAAATACAAAATACAAACCAGACTTGGGACATTTTAGCCACTTCTGGCAATACTCATTTCTAAGGGTTAATGCTTTGGGATTTATTTTTCTTTGTTCAGTGTAGTCACCTTCAGAGACTAAGCATTGGTATTTTTGAATTAAACTTTTACTTAAGTCATTAACAAAACTAATTTTGCAAAATTTTTTATAAAGGATGGTTTTTAGTTAAAACAATAAGACATTAATTTTGCAGAATACCCAAATTTGCTTATGAAGAATCTGAAGATGTGGGCTACCCAAGTATTCTTAGGTTTATAACTTTTGAAATAGATTTTTAAAAAATATAGTAGCAAGCAAAAACCAGATATAATATCTAACCTATCAAATTTAAAAAGATAATTGAGGATGAAGAAATGGGTAGGAGTAGAGATGAAATAATAGCTATTAAATGAAAATCATTTAAACTGGGTGATGGGTACATGCAGGGTCATTAAACTCTTTTTATATGTGCTTGAAATTTTTAACAAATTACAAAAGAAACATTTGTGTGGTTCTGGCTAAAAAATAATTACCCATAGCATACATTTTAAGTTATTTATAGAAAAAATTCATATGGCCATGCTAAGGGTATAGAGCATGTGTACTGTTTTTATTTCCATATGTGATAAACCCAGTAGGCAAAGTAGTAATTCTATATGACATAATGTCTTACGTGCAACAGTATTCATTATGGCATTGTTTGTAGTTGAGAAATATTAGAAACTACTTCAGTTCCTCACCTTAGGGTAATAGATAAATAAATTATGGTATAACCACACAAGGGCATATTATATAGTCATTAAGAATTGTAATTATAAATAATTTTAATGCCCTAGGTAAACACTAATGACACAATGTTAATTTAGAGTGTAGGACTTGATATTTTATGTGCTGTAGGTTCTAACAATGTATATATAAAAAGACTGGAACGAAATATGTTAAATGTGAATGGTGATTATTTCAAGGTAATGTGAGAGTTATTTCTTTCCATGTTTTAATGATTTTCCATAAAGGGAATATACAGCTTTTAATATTTGATAAAGTAGATGTGTAGAACCTGTGATATTTTGTTTAATACTTGTATTGTCCTAGAATGCTATCCTGCTATGCTATAGACCATGCTGCCTTTTTAGTTGTTGGTTGTCCGGTAACTAAATCTTCCTGAAGAGTCCAAGGTGTACCTAATTGGTACCAGATACACTTCTGAGAAAATAAAGAGAATTTTTTATCCACCAACTTCCAAGATTTCCTTTGTGTTTTCAAAATGTGTATGTGAGAGAAACAGATAGTCTTCAGGATTTTTACTTTGGACTGGAGACATCAAGGTGCCTCTTAAGGCACCACTGCATAAGATAATAGAAACTTACACAGTGGCACCTAATTGAGTTTTTAAAACTGTTAACCAGAAGCTTAGTTCAAATGAAAAGGAGAAAAATAAATATATGTAAATGTCCCATATGTTTCTTGTATATAGAGAAGTTTTCAACATTAGTTCCAGATGCAATTGTATACGCTTTTGTGTTCAATTAAAAATATCTAAGGCCAGCTAGTTTATGAGTTTTTGTTTTTAAATATCTCTAAGAATGGAGTGTAGATGCAATCATCATAAGTCTTATATTTGTTTAGATTTTACTAGATTCAACATATTCTCATTTGTTGTGTGCCTTATGTTTTCTTCACTATCATCCCATCATGTCAGAAGATACATACTATTCCCCACAGGCCTTATGTTAATTCTGTCATTAAACAATTACATCCTTTGGGACAAGCCATTTTATTTTGTGAACCTTAGCTTTCCGGTCATTAAAATGGGAAAACATTCTGCCCTTTCAGAGTGCGGAGACAAGGAGATTGTAGGCAGAATTAAAGTGATACCTTGCTGTAGGACTTCTGGGGTTTGTTCATCACTTTTCCTTGGGCTGTGTGGCCTGGGCAAGCTACTTCTTTCAGCTTCTGGTTCCTTATATCTTTTTTTTGAGATGAAGTTTTGCTGTGTCACCTAGGCTGGAGTGTAGTGGTGCCATCTTGGCCCACTGCAACCTCCACCTCCCAAGTTCAAGTGATTCTCCTGCCTCAGCCTCTGGAGTAGCTGGCCTGCCACCACACCCAGCTAATCTTCATATTTTTAGTAGAGACAGGGTTTCAGCATGTTGGCCAGGTTGGTCTCAAACTCCTGGCCTCAAGTGATCCGCCCGCCTTGCCTTCCAAAGTGCTGGGATTACAGGCGTGAGCCACCGTGCCTGGACCCTTATATCTTGATAATACCTAACTGGTATAAGGTTTGACAATGATCTTTGGGTTATTTTTTCTCTGTTTTATAGACTGCTGTATCCCCAGCTATTGGTACAGTGTCTGGCACGTAATAGTGCCTAGTAAATATTTTTTTAATGAATCCTACTAAATTTTTTTATGTTAACTTGCTTATATTGAGATTGTTGCTTTATTTTTATTAAAATTTTAATGTAACATTTATGAGCTTTTTAATATGGTGAATTTAAAATATGAAAATAAAACATGATTCTTCTTCAACTTACTGCCCAGGTAACCCCTGTAGATAAAAATAAATGAATAATGTAAGTACATAACTAGAAATTTCAATCACCATGGAAAAAAATAGAAATATGAAAATGAGAATTGAAAGCCTGCCTCTTATTCCCCCTACCTTTTGTTCCCTTCCTCAGTTCTTCTCTGGTAATTAATAACCTCTTCTTCCAATTCCTTCCGTAAAATGTTTTTATAAGCACAAATGTGTATTCTGTTAAAAATTTTGTGTGAAAGTGGTCATGTTACATATATTGTTCTATACTACGCTTTATACACTTAGTAACGAGTAGATTTCGTGTCTCTTAAGAATAAAGGTATATATTACCCAGATGTAATATTTTAAACATTCTGAATCCTGAAAATTCAGCATTAGCTTCAGGTCTCCTGAAGCATGATGGTGTTAGTTACAGCTAGGTCTGTCTCAGGCTAAGATGCAGCAAGTGACCTCTTTCTATTTTGGGAGAAATTGATATCCCCATTTTTAGCACTGTGAGCTATAACCACTACCTATCCTGTTGGAAGCTTTAAAGGAATGGTCTGCAGCCTAGTTCCCATTCAGGCTCTCTTACAGACGAGCCCCTTCTCTTTGGATTGTGACTTAGATTAAGGGTTCATTCCCTCATTCAGGACTGACCTTGAGGCAACTGTATTTCTGGCATCCCGTAGGGGTGGTTTTCCTCTTCCTATCAAGTCATTCTCTTGGGTGATATTAGGAGATCCCAAACTGAAATGACTCTGTGGTATCATCAGGCAATCATACTTAGCAGCTGTTACTCAACAGTTTTGACTATGTCTTCAGGGATGAACCAAAGCTTCTGGGGCTGCCCATAATTGGCTAATGATAATTTAAGACCAGGCATGTTTCAGTTAGTACCTGATCCATTTGGAAATGCAGTGAGTTCAGTAACCATTGATTTATTGTGTGTAGGCTGGCAAAGGAAGAGTAAAGAACCATATGTGCAGTGTATCTTCTTGGACTGTTTTCAGAAATATCTTTATAGCATTTGTTAATTTTGTTGTAACCTTAACTAATGTTCCACCTGTAGAATTATCTTACACCATGATAGCAGCTTTTTAGGGGAAGAGGGGAAGAAGGAAAAATTGTTTTAATTTTGGAAAACACAACACAGAAATTTTGAAAGCCACTCTTTATATTAAGAACAAATCTGGAATTTCCTTGAGAGTTATGGCTAGATACCCTTCCAAAAGCAGCGATAATACACCAAATGACTGAAATGCAGAAAATAATCATCTTTGTTTAGCCTACTGATGCTTTTTGCTACTGACAAGAGGTCAGTTTTTTTTTCTATAATGTGTGTACATACTGTTAACTCTAACACTGATTGCTAAGTAGTTAACAATAAATTGATTTCAGTTTAACTAAGGGCACTTCAGGAAAGTGATGGTCTGCATGAGAAGAATGTTCATTACATTTAATCCTAGACACACACATAAATTAGCAGCAGGCTTTCCCTCCTGATGTCAAATGAATCGTATATATTGAAAAAAGACCTATGCCTTATTGCATTGTGTATACTATCACTATAGTTGATATCCATTCTCAAACTTTAGTGTGAACTTGCAAAATTAATCCTTCATGAGAAAACAAACTTTTCCCTAAGGGAGAGTGTGAATTAGGTAATTTAGAACTGATGAAAGATATTTCCAAGTGGATTCTTAAATTTTTATAACATTCATTAATAGCTTTGTCTTCCCTCTGTGCTTGTTAATTTTATGTTTGTCACATATGTCTTCACTTAAGCAGTTGATTCTCTACAGGTTCCAGTTATGTGTGTGTTGGTAACCATCACGTTCACCTTTTAAACTACTTTATTGCATTGAAAGTTTTTAAAGGATTCAATAGTTGTGCATTTCTAATGATATTTCCTTTTTAGGTTGATGAATATTATAATTTTATGATTAAATTTATCAGGTTTATTATTTTAGACACATCATATGATGTCTGGTCCATGATATAGTCATATAAAATATGTTAGCATATAATTTATCAAGTGTTAGAATATGGAATATATTTTTTTGTTTCAATATAGTTCTGTTTATCAGATAGAATGCTTGAACTCTGAGTGTTCTATTCTCATTTCTAATCTCAAAGTGACTGATGTAATAATCTAAGGGCATATCAACCCAGGATCAAAAAATATACTTATAAAACATGTGATTAACTAGTTTCTTCTAAGATTTTTAGAGAGTTTTATGATAAATGCAAAGAAAAAATAATCATATTTAGAGATCAAAAATACTTGATATTTGTAGTTTTCAATATATTAAAGTAAAAGTAAAATTATTTTCTAAGTAACGCTGAGTGAAGGTGGGACTCTGAGCTGCGGTTTAAATGATTGCAGATTTCCGGGTTGCTTTTTGGATTAGCTAAGTAGAAGAACTTCTACCCACTCTCTCCGGTGTGTCTCAGATAGGCTGTGAACAGTGACTTCTTGCTGCTAAGGCTGAGTAGACAGGGCAAGCGTTTCATGTGGCCGAGAGTTTTTTGAAGAGAAAGACTCATACTCCTTGTGGTTTAAATAAAGGAGAGGCATTAGTTAAACTGCCTGTATGTTTCTTTTTTATATATAAAATATTATTATTATTTTTTACACAGTTGCTAGCCTTTGATTTTTACACATTGGGATAAATCATTTTTTAAAAAAATTTTACGGGAATGATGATAAAGATAAAAATCTGACTGTATGTCCTTTTAAATTTATGTGTAAGAGGGATTTCTCGAAATTTGTTCAAACCAAATAGAATTATGTTTCCTATTTAAGAAATAACGTTAATAGAAGCTAAAAACATATTTATAGAAAATACCAGTAACACTGGCTTGATACAAGAATCCAAATTGAAGCAGCTATCTGAAGATTTGTAGTGTTCTACTTGAATAGGACACTTTAAGATTCCTCTCACTCTTTTAACATCTCCAAATTTCTTTGAATGGCTAAGGAACAAAATACAACATCTGTTTTTAGTGATTTAAAAACAAAATGACGGGTTTTGTTAATGTTTGTTTACAGTTTCCTATTCTTTCAAATATGTTTTATTATTTGATTTTAGAATAGTAAATGTCAGTAAAAATTTTTGACTCTAGTTTTGGGAGATTTTATATAGTCTGTCAGTAGAGGCAGCATTGTACCTTGATTTAGCATAGTACACTAGTAGTGTCTTCTCTGTGAAAGATTTTCATTGCTAACATGTTCCTGTCCTGTTTGACCTAATCATAGGACATCGTTATTTAGGGAGTAGTAAAAAATGGAGCTCTTTTCTTCTAGATGCACTTCTTGAGATTTTTGTAACCTCAAAATAAAGTAAGAAATCTCATATTTGGAGAAGTGGCCCGAGTTCATCTAGGCATAAAGTAGTAAAGAACTTTGTGATTACATTTTAGTTTCTAGAAAGGTAGACCCTTCACTTTCTCATGTATTCCTGAGAATTTCTACTGAGCGATGAAATATCAAATGTCCCAGGAAAATACTTTGACTATTCTTGAAAAAAGGTTGAAGACATACCCTTAATTTACCATTATAAAGGAAATTATAGACATTTATCCTGCTGACATTATCTGATGTGAATGGTCCAAGGAGTATGAAACTCAAACAGTTGGAAGTTGAAGCCCACTTTCTTAACCTTGCATTGTTGAAGTGGGGAGGGAAGGGGTAGCTCTGCTGTGCAATGTTGTTATCATCACATTTGTTTCATTCTATTTTGTTATTTGTTTCTTTCAGGAGTTTCTAGGGTAGGGGAAGTATAAGTAATAGTTCATATCTTTTTTGTTTGTTTATTTGAGAATTAATGAATAAATAGTTTTTAGAATGCAGATTAATGTTAAACTTCTGAAAATTTCAGAAATAAATAACCCTTCTTTGTACCTCAGCCCCGAGAGCATGGGACTTCTTGACCCAGCAACCAGCGATGGGCGAGTTATTTTCTTCTTACCCTGGCAAAAGATGACGATCGCTGGCACTACTGATACTCCAACTGATGTTACACCCCATCCAATTCCTTCAGAGGAAGATATCAACTTCATTTTGAATGAAGTGCGTAATTACCTGAGTTGTGATGTTGAAGGTAACTGAGCATTCCTTTAAGTTTGTCTCTCTGTGTCCATATCTCGCAAGCCATTCCAGCTCTCACTGGATAACTGCTATGTCTCCAGTCTGACTCATCTTCACACTTGTCCTCCTGTGCCTCTTAGAACATTTATGAGGGCCAAATTCTAACACAATGGGAAGAAATTGCCCTTTCTCCTCTACTTTCTATACCCACATGAAACTCATGCAGTCCTTTTCTGATAATTTCTAATGGCAAGATCAGAGTAGCCCCCTCTAGCTCTGAACACTCATGTGCTTCCAGAAAAGGATGAAATGTGTACATCACAGTTTAATTTCTACAGCTTAGGAAGGTCTGATTTACAGATGCAGGATATCTATAGGAAATAATTAAGCAAATAAACAAGAGGCTAGAACTGTATTTGTAAGATGCTTAATGGTCTGTTGCTATATGGAAAGTATAATGTTGACCAGTGCGTTTAGCAAAGAAGGATAAGTTACTTATTTTAATGGAAAAAGCCAAAGTTTACTTTCTTCCTGTTCTTACTGGGGCATTTCAACTTGACTGTCAGAGCATTTTCTTTGGTAATTTATATAGTTTTAATTTTTTTTTCATTCAGGCCAGTCTCAGAAGTTCCCCAATGTTGTGCTTCTATATTTCCTCTCTCAGTTGAGTCTCACTATGCACCTAGTCACTCAAACTAGAAATGGTGTGCTTATTTTTGGTAACCTTTCTCTTTCCATATCCTGTCTAATGCCTATCTATGCTCACTCTGAATACCAGGCAGGTCCCTCAGCCACTTCATTGCCCTGGTTCACATCTGTGCCATTTCTCACTTGAACAGTTGCACTGGCCCCTCAATGGCCTCTTTAGGTCAGTTCTCTATCCCTGTCCAGTCTGACCTTCTACTAGAACTTTCTTTCTAAAACACAATTCTGATCATCACTTCTCTGCACAAAAATATGCTTTAGATATCTTCCCATTGACTTTAGGAAAAATGCTAAATTCTCTTGCATGAAACATAAGGCTTTTTGTTTTGTTTTGCTTTCTTTTGTTTGAGATGGAATCTTACTCTGTCACCTGGGTTGGAGTGCAACGGTGTGATCTTGGTTGACTGCAATCTCTGCCTCCCAGGTTCAAGCGATTCTTCTGCCTCAGCCTCCCAAGTAGCTGGGACTACAGGCGCCTGCCACCATACCCAGCTAATTTTTTTTTTTTTTTAGTAGAGACGGGGTTTCACTATGTTAGCCAGGTTGGTCTCAGATGCCTCGGCCTCCCAAAGTGCTGGGATTACAGAGTGAGCCACCGTGCCTGGATGAAACATAAGGCTTTTTACACTTGTCTTTGCATGTTTATATTCAACTACTCCCCATCCCTGAATTCTATGTTCTTATTAGGGTGAATATTGTCTCAGTAGGTTTCATACCTTATTAGGTTGAACCTTCATGTCTAATTTAGGTTGAAGCTTTGCTTTGGGACACCCTTTTCCCCAACTCTTCATCTTGGCAAAACTTTTATATTTGAGAAATCACCTATTCTTTGTATTCCTGTGGGATGTTGATCATACCGTTTGTATATCACAACATTACATTATGGGTAATAGTCCAAGATGTATTCTCACTTGAAGCTCCTTGAGGGTGAGGATTCTTTATTTGTATTTAGCTACAAATCTTGGTATCTTATTCATATGCTACTCTTGATTGTTTTGGATTAAAATAAGTTAGTTATGGATTCATGGTTTTTGATATGGTAGCCATTTGAAAATCTATATTAAAGTGCACAAGTTTACGATTAAAAATAATCATCATATATTTATATCAGAAATCTTATAATGTTGATATCAGTGAAGGACATGGAAAAACACTACTTTAGTCTGAATGCCACTCACTAACATCTGTGTATCGTTTTTCCCTAAAGAATTTTTTTTTTGTTATGTGATCATGCATTTGTAAACAAAACAAACTGCTTCAAAAATGGTTCAAGTGACTCCTAGTTTAATTGATGAATCCATGCTGTATAGTATTAGTTGCTTTTAATCTAAAGTAATAGATGTAACTTCATTCTTAATAGAGTCCCTTTGGATATCTACAATAATAGTATAAAATACACTAAATACATATCATTGAAACCCATGTGTGGTTAAGGTTTATACTCACACACATACACACTCATACATGGTATTTGAAAAATAGTTAGATTTGTTTAACATCCGTGTTTAAATACTGAAACTGCATTGCAATTTTAGTTTGGTACTTTTTTTTTATTTTGTGTTCTAGGAGGAGCTTCAACATTGGATTATGATTATATTTTAACATATTTATTGTTAATGAATCTTGCTTCATTTGTAATTTATCTGTTTTTAATATTTGTTGAAACTGGGTTTATATCTGGGCCTGAAGATCAGAAAGTTTAGATTGTTGGAGCAAGATATAAAATTAATTCAAGAGCAGAGAACTCAATGTTGACAGTTTCCAAAATCTTAAAGTTCAAATGCAGCGAGGATGAGAAATGTAACTCCCTATCCTGCTAAGAAGCTGGATGTGCTGGAAGCAGGTGTGGGTTCCAGAAGGCTGCCGTGCCCATATTGTGGGTGGGGATCTCTACCCGTGAAGTGAGCGTGGGGCTTTAACGGAGACTGGATCGCTTATGTTCTACCTATAAATACATGGAAGACTTGGCATACCTGGTTGGTCCCTAAAAGTCTTTTCAATTAACATACCATTTTGTAGTCAGCGAATTGGTGAAACTAACAAACAGTTACTGTTAATTCTGATGTTTGATAGGAGTGTTTGAAATTAATGTCTAAACATTGCAAATCAGGTCTTTCTCCTGGATATCTGGGGACCTCTTAGATTAAGAGTCCTCCAGGGTAAAAGCAGACATGACAGCCCTTTCCTAGACTTTATTGATTTCCCTGTGTGCAGCACCTGTCACACCTTTTATACTTATAAACTTATTCTTCAAAAAATAATTAACAATGATTCTTAATAGCTTCTTTTCATTCTTATTTCTAATTGACTGAAGGATTCATATTTGAAGAATTACACTTGGTCTTAATAAAAAGTATCAATTAGCTGAAGTGTGTCTATATCTTAAAGTGAGGCCAGTCAAATCCATATTTTTTCTCAAGGAATTTTGGTGAAAGCTGCTATTCTCTTCTAGACCGATCAAACGTGAAAGAGAAGCTCAGCTTCAGGCACCATTCAGTTATTCAATTACGTGCTACTGCTAAAGATATTTTTATTTACAGTTATATGCCTCATTTTAAAAAACTTTTCCTATTATTAAGCACTTCTTATGTGAGACCCTGCTAAGCAAGTATATTACCTGTTAGATCTTTGATTCCTCATTAACAACCCTATGAGATTTATTTACTAAATCCTACTTTCTAGTTGAAGAAACTGAGGCCCAGTGACATTAAGCTTTTTTTTTTTTTTTTGAGACGCAGTCTCACTCTAGCTCAGGCTGGAGTATGGTGGTATGATCTCAGCTCACTGCAACTTCCGCCTCCTGGGTTCAAACAATTCTCCTGCCTCAGCCTCCTGAGTAGCTGGGATTACAGGTGTGCACCACCACACCCGGGTAATTTTTGTATTTTTAGTAGAGACTAGGTTTCACCATGTAGGTCAGGCTGGTCTCGAACTCCTGACCTCGTGATACACCCGCCTTGGCCTCCCAAAGTTCTGGGATTACAAGCATGAGCCACCGCGCCCAGCCTAAGCTTTTTGCCTATAGCTAGTTAGTACTGGAGCCATAATTGAGTATAAGTAAATCTGGTTCTAATACTTGTGCTTCTAAATATTGTGTAGTACTCTGATTGTTGGTTCTGGATTTCCTGATGGGATACTGTGTGCACTAGGGAGTGGTAAGCTTATCAATTCATTTCATGGAAGCTGCTAGATACCTTTAGCATGACAATGACCTTTGCTCTCCACTGACCTTATTTGAATTTGAATGTTAAACTAGAGGAGGTTTCCTGTCTCATAACTAATCCCTTGGGCCAGTCTTCTTTATAGATTTAAAATATAAAGTTTGATTTAGATCCTAGAGCAGTAGTTTTGAAATGTTTTATATTCACCAGGGTTGAAATAATCATTCTAAAAGGATTTATTAAATGGGTAAGTAAAATTCCAGCAACAGTTTCTGAGCCTCCCCAAATGGCTATATCCTTAAGAAAAAAAAAAGTGTCAAATCTTAACACTCCATGCTATTCACAGCAGCTGCCACACTTCTGCAAAATGCGTCGGAACAATTCCGAAAAGCATTTTGCCTGTTGGGAATGAGACCATGTCTTCTTTTACAATTTAGAAAGCTTTCCATTCACAGGCTGAATTTTCTAGATTACTTGTTTGTTCTTTTCTGAAATGGGTAATTGATAGTTCTGTGTTTCGTATTGAGTTAGGAAGAAAAATGATCTTTTGAAAAATGTATCATTAAGTCTGCTGTGTAGAGGTTAATCAGAAGGATGCAGTGACAAAACTAAGCTATGACTTAACAGAATTGAGAGAGACAGAAGATTTGCTGAGTGCTTTATCCATGTAGTTTTTCCTGGTGTGCTTCTTTAGGCAGCTTCTCTACTCGTACACAGGTTTTCACACAGGCAATTAGTAGTGTTTATAGATTGCCTGTTATTCAATTAACAACTGAGCTGGCCATATCAACTCACTGCAGACCTGCCTTTTCACTGCCAGAGATTGTACCAGGGTTATCAACTTACACAGGCTTGGATGTCTTCCAGCTGTTTAATTATAGTGTCACACGCTTTGCTTTTTCTAGTTTCATTAGTTTATAAATGTAATATGGTATCTTATTTCTGTGATTAACACTTCATTTCAGCAGGTTAAACATGCTGGTAGAGAAGTATTGATTCCTGACACTATTTCCCCTGTGTTCATTTAGATATTTTCACATGCCTTTTATTGATTCTTTTTTGAAAGTGGCAAACATGAAAAAAAAAAAAACACCCCAAAACATAAGCCTAAATAACTAATGTGAAACTAAACCACACATTTAGCTCTTAATTGTCACTTCCTATGGACTTTATTTTCTACTAATTTTTAAAACAAAACTCTTACTCTTGCCAAGTATAAGAGTAAAAATATGAATTATAGTTTGAAATAATCACATCATACTTACTTTTTCAACTAGCCATGAAAATTGTCTGTTCAACTTTACCATTTATATTTTACCCCTTACATATTACATATACTAAAACCTGAATGAGTTATTTTTTGGGAATGTAATACAAATGATTCTTAAACATGATGGTAAGAGTATTTTACTTTCTTACTACCTTTTGAAGATATTGCCAAGTACTTTTATAGTTGTCACTTAAAAAATTAACTGGGTGCCCTCCAGATGAGACAGTCTAATAAGTGGTCTTTAATGATGGATTTTTCTCAATTTTATTTAGTAGTAGTTTTTTTTTTTTTCTTTCATCTTGTTTTATTTAAAGCATTCATGTAATTTGAAAGGGAATATCCAGTTGTTCAACATATAGTCACTAGAATCCTATATGAAGCCTTATCTCAGAGGCCCAAGTGTTCTTGCTTTGGTTTTGGTAATACCAGCTTTTATAGTTTGATATAAAAAGTTTAGAGAATGCTTTAATATTCCACTTAATATTTACTGATAACTACATATGACCCTTTACTAGATACACTATTTGGGGTATTGAAAAATATTATAACTGACACTGCTGGAGACTTTCAGCATGGTGAGAAAGAGATGAAACAATAATGAAATTTTGTTAAACTATCCTGGCAGTATGAGAACTAGAAAAAAATGTGAGCTCTAAAGCATAGAGGCCATGAGTTATGTTATGTTTTTCACATGTTATACCTTGGAGAGTTAAAGTGGGTGATGGTCACTTATTAATGTTGACTGTAACCTGTATGGTAGAACCGGTTTCTGGATGAGAACTTGAGGGTAGAAGTACTTAATTGAATGAAAATATGTTTCATTTGTTTGAATTTATGAGATTAGCAAGAGAGGAGAAAGGTTGAAATGGTACATATTGACATGAATGACAATAAAGTATTTGGGAGCTATTACAGCAGATTTTATTGTATTCTCATGAGCAAAGGAAGTACAGCCCAATTTCAGTGAATGGTAGCTCCACTGGAGATGTAGGCAAGGTGGCCAGTAGAAATAACTAGCTTAATCTACCAGACAAGTCTGAGATCTACTGCTTGGAGGTTTTTTTAACTATAGAGCTGCTCTGTACTATATGATAGCCATTAGCCACTTGTAGTTATTTAAATTTAAATTAGTTAAAATTAACTGAAATTTGAAATTCAGTTGCTTAGTCAGGTGAACCACATTTCAAGCGCTTAATAGCCACATGCTGCTAACGGCTAGTAAATTGGATCGTGGAGCTATGTACAGAATGTCTCCATCTCTGCGGTAAAGTCCGTGGGACAGTGCTGATCTTCAAAATCTAAAGGTGTTTAAATATACACTTAGAGAAGGGCATACTCAATTAATAGAATCTTTGACTTTTGGGGTTTTTTTGTTTGTTTGTTAAGTAAAATAAAGAAATTCATTGTCTTGTAAAACAGGAACTCCAGATACAACAAGCCTCAAGAGGTGATTACTTTAATGGTTTATCAGTATCTAAGACACATTACCCTTATTTATCTTCACTCTACCATCTTCCAAGGTGGTTTCATCATAAGGTTGTTTCCCCTGTGGTTACCTCATGGCTGCAACAGCACCATGCAGAATTTCTAAATATCCTGATGATACTTTATTCAGACTAGCATCTACTACATTGAATCTTTCTTGAAAAAGCTTTCATTAGGGTTTAACAGTGTACAAGATTTCCACTGTGGGTAAATAGGTAATATGGAGAGGAACCTGTTAGCTTCGTCAGTTGCTGTCTTTTATTCAAGAAGTTAGAATTAATGTGTCACATGTTTAGCTGTGCTGTGCCCCTCAGACATGGATTATACCCAAGGTCCTGAGCAGTCATTACTGAATGAGTGGTGAGGAGGTATAAGCTCTTAATACTTCAGTGGCAAATAGAATCTTGAATCATCCATAAAAACCATTACATCTCAAGGTTGGGAGGGGAACTGTTATAGGTAACGTAATCCAACCACCTTCTGGTCTAATACTGTATAAATCCTGCAGGCCATAAAGACGAATTCATATTTTAAGTAAGGAAATTTGATCGTCCTTAAATGTATTATTTTCGATAAATTTATTCCCAACATTCAACTGGTACAATTCTCAGACTAAAAAGCTGAATGCTAAGACGTCAAGCAAAGTAAGTTAAAGTTCTTAACACGTTATGAACTCTTTGTGACTAGGAATATTTCCTGAACTCTTTTTTTTTTTTTTTTTTTTTTGAGTATCAACTCCAGGAGTAAGCATTAAAAATGGTATCAATATAGATAATGTTTTACATAGTATTCCTGGATGAATGAAAAACTTGAATGTTTCAGTTTCATCTTTTGTTTCAGACAGTGCAATTTCATAGATGTGCTTTTCTGCCTGTTATAACAGAAAAGGTAAGGCATTTGCCACAGATTATTTGCATATGCCTCAGATTTACTCTGCAAAGCCTAATTTTCCATCAAATAACTTTAAAATTAGTCAGAGAGCTTCAAGAGTTGAAACCAAATTCCTGATCAGTGTGGCTACCTAAGGAATTTCACAGACACTAGAGGGACTGTGGGGTGACCACAATGACGTTGTAAGTGGGTTTGCTAAGTTTTATTTTTATCTCAGAGGGTGATGTGAACTCTAATGGAAAATAGTGGTAATTTCCTCGTTAGGTTTTTGGTAAAGATTAAAACACTTTTTACAACTTGTTTTGAGGTTTTATATGACTGGCAAAATTGTGTAAAGCAGGAATTAATCCCCATTCCACAGAAGCCATCCAGATTAAATCTATTTAAGAGAATGCACACATCAGCGGGGGCAGATCTAGGGATGGAATCCCAGCATTGAGATCCTGCATTGCCTCCAATTAGTAAGACTGAGAAGGCTTAGGCTTTCCTCGCCAGTTAATTATGTTGGTGTTTCAGTTACAGTGTTTGGATTATCGGTTTGACTGAACATCCTATAGAGGTGATGGGTATCTGTTCTTTCAGATTATAGTTATGTCATGTCAAGAGTGTAGTCTTTAAGAATCTATAGTAAAATATGCGAGATTAACTTGAGTTGAATTTATTTTTAGCAGAAACCTATTACTCATTTTAGATCAAGATGGAGAAATTATCTGTCATCCAACATAGCTTCTTGTTAGGGTCTTTTTCTGATACTTGGTAAGGCATTTTTGTTGTTGTTGTTGTTGTTGTTGTTGTTGTTGTTGTTTTCAGTAAGAACTATTCCAGTCATTTCAAGGAGTCTTTGTGACTTTTTACACAAAAAGTCTGCTAGATGTATACCTAACTACTTTTCAGGTGGTGGTGTGTATAAATATACAGGATGTTTACTGTACAAAGACACATGACCAAGGGTTGAGTAGGAACCGAAATCCAGCCCTGCCCTCTGCTCACGAAACTGTGATCCCCGCATGGGATTTATGGATTTGAACTAAAACATGGACATGGTATGGGCTAATAAAAGTCCTGAGACTTCTGTATTCTATGTAAAATATTTCCTTAACCCTTTCATAATTTGAGACTTGAATTATATCAATTTATCCTTTTATCTTGATTTTTAGATTTTGGTTAAATATGCAGAACATAAAGTTTACCATTTTAACCATTTTTCAGTATACAGTTCTGTGGCATTACGTACATTCACACTGTCATGCAGCCATCACCACCTTCCATCTCCAGAACATATGTCTTCCTCAACTGAAATTCAGTAATCATTCAATACTAACTCTTATTCCGCCTCTCCCAACCGCTTGGCAACTACCATTCTACTTTCTGCTTCTATGAGTTTGAGTATGCCAAGTACCTCATATAATTGTTAACTGTACAATATTTTTCCTTTGGTGACTGGATTATTCATTTAGCATAGTGTCTTCAAAGTTCATCCATGTTGCATGTGTCAGAATTTTCTTCCTTTTTAAGGCTGGATCATAGTTCGTTGTTTAAGTGTATGTTACATTTTGTTTATTCATCTGTTGATGGACACTTGGTTTCCTTCCACCTTTTGGCTATTGTTAATAATGATATGAACAAGGTTGTGAAACTTTTCTCTGCTCCGTTTCTTTGGAGTATGTACCCAGAAGTGTAATTGCTAGATCGTATGGTAATTCTGAATGTTTAATTTTTGAGGAATTGCCATACATTTTTGATAGTAGCTGCAGCATTTTACCTTCTAACCAGCAGTGTACAAGGGGTTCAGTTTCTCCACGTCTTCACCAGTATTTGTTATTTTCTGTTTTGTTTTGTTTTTGTTCGATAATATCCATTTTAATGGGTGTGAAGTGGTATCTCATTGTGGTTTTCATTTGCATTTCCCGAATCATTAGTGATGTTTAGTATCTTTTAATGTGCTTATTGGACATTTGTATATCTTTTTTGGAGAAATATTTATTAAAGTACTTTTTTCGTTTTTTAATTCAAGTTGTTTGCTTTTTGTTGTTGCATTTTAGGGATTTCTCATATGTTCTGCATATATGATATATTCTTATCAGTATATGATTTGCAGATGTTTTCTCTATTCTATGAGGTACCTATTCATTCTGTTAATAGTCTCTTTTTAATATTGATGAAGTGTGTTTTATCTGTTGTTTTCTTTTGTTGCCTGTGCTTTTGATGTCGCATCCATGAATTATTGACAAATCTAGTGTCATAAAGCTCTTCTTATATATTTTCTTCTGAGTTTTATAGTTTTAGCTCTTATGTTTAGGTCTTTGATGCATTATGAGTTAATTTTTGTATATGATATAAGGTAAGGGTCCAGCTTCATTCTTTCACATGTGGAGATCCAGTTTTCCCATTATCTTGAAGTTTTCAAGACTATATACAGTCAATTTTTTATCAACATGGGTAATAGCTGGGAGTATGATGAAGAAGGAGGGCACTCATGACCCCAAGTCCCAGTTGAAGCACAATTATACTCATGTTTCTGTTATCCAGTGATGGATTAGATGATTTATCACAATAAATGCAGCAGGACCAGGTAGGCGTTCATTTCCCAGTAGTCTATATCATCAGGCAACTTTCAGTCTCGTGCCCATAGTCAGCTGCCATAGCTAAGCCATTCCTGAAGCTGGTCTACATGAAGAAGGGCAGATTCTGAAAATTCTGCCCTTGGGTCTTGCCCTTGTACCTGAAAGACCAGAAGCATAGCGCACCGTCTCTCTTTAGTAATTTTTAGGTTAGTAATGAGTGCTGTTCAACAGCTGTCTAATTCTAATAATAAACTTAATCAGCCTGGATATAGTTGGGCATTGTATTTTGACAGAGATAGTAGAGATATTTTCATGGCATCTTGAGTATTGAAAGAACTTGCATACAGTATAACTCAAGTATAATGTACCTACTGGGAGAAGCCAGTATACCTGTTTCTGTGTCAGTGCTGAAGATAATGGGATGAGAAAAGAAAAAAGGCAGAGTATGGAAGTTGTCAGAAGTTGAGAGATAGTACAGTTTAAGAGGTAAGAATATGGACCTTAAGCTCAGAAAGAAGGTTGTGATGCTTTTTTTTTTTTTTTTTTTAACCATATATAAGATATTTGCCTTGGCCAGGTTTGTTGCCCAACTTGGTTTGTTAAATGTTTGCGTTCATCTGTTTTCTGATCTGTATGGTGAGAATAATAATAACCAATGCTATTGGGCTTTGTGAGATTAAATGAGATGTCTATGTCAAGTGCTTTGCACAGTGGTAGGCCTGCTGTACACACTCAGGAAGAGGATGGTTTTGATGAGGGGAGAAAATATAACATCCTGTTACAGGTTTGTTTAATTTAATAAGGATCTTTGTTTTCCCTAAGAAGAGACAAGAAGATGTATTCTAGAAGGAAATTTAACAATTCATGCATCTTTAGGATTGGTTTTGATTGTTTCTGCCTTTTGTTTTTTTTTTGTTTTTCTAACTGCTCCAGGTTGCTTCAGCTGGAAGGTTGCTAACATTTGCCTCTTTTGCTTCCTCTGTGGTATCAATGTCAGTGATTTCCAAAGTTCTTTACTTTTTCATGGAAATTATCTTTGTAACAGAATAATTCTTTATGAGTTTTTCTTGCACCTATCCACAAACTTAGTTCTCATCTTTATGCTTTCTCTCCTTTTTAAAGTGCACATATGTGTATTCCTGTCACTGAACTCTTTATTGACTGTTTAATATTTTTGTCGAAATATTTTTGAGCGGTGTTCGTAATGCTTGGCATTGATTCCTACCAGTGAGAAGAGGGGACGTCCTGGCAGCATGGAGTGGTATCCGTCCTCTTGTTACAGACCCCAAATCTGCAGATACCCAGTCTATCTCCCGAAATCATGTTGTTGATATCAGTGAGAGTGGCCTTATTACTATAGCAGGTATGAGATACTACCTTGTTATTTTCTTTTCTTTTTTTTTTTTTTTTTGTTATAGGGACAGGGTCTCACCATGATACCCAGGAGGGTCTGGAACTCCTGGGCTAAGGTGATTCTTCCACCTCAGCCTCCCAAAGTGTTGGGATTACAGACATGAGTCACTACACCTGGCTTTCTGTCTTGTAATTTGGATGTGCTTTAGATACAAATTTGACTTAAATTGTCCTGCCAGAATCTCTTTTAACTTTATTGAACAAGCATTTTTTTTTTTTATTCTGAGTAGAGTTTTACACAATCCCATGTTTGTTACAAACAACAGGAAAATTTTGTTATTGATAAGTTGATAAATGGTTAATTATAAGAAAAATAAGTGGTGGCAACCTGATGAATTGTCTGTCAATTTCTTTGTAGGTGGAAAGTGGACAACTTATCGGTCTATGGCAGAAGATACCATAAATGCTGCTATCAAAACTCATAATTTAAAAGCAGGACCAAGTAGAACAGTTGGGCTTTTCCTTCAAGGGGGTAAAGATTGGAGCCCCACACTCTACATTAGGCTTGTCCAGGATTATGGACTTGAAAGTGAGGTGAGTGTGCATTGCCACGTCATCTTACTCTTTACCTAATCTCTCACTGTTGCCAGTAACAGAACTGGCAGCAATCAGATCTCCCTGATTGACATTTCCTTTTGCTGAATACATTTCTGCCAGTCTACTGTGGAAGGAAAAAAAGATGATCTCACTTTGCTTTACTTGCCCAACAAGCAATGTACACTTTATAAAATGTATTTTATTAAAACATGGAGTTCATTTGGTTTGTTTCTAGTGTATAGGACATCCCAAATTCTGTCTCAGGCACGAAGAAGGCTGTTCTTCAGAAGTGATATCAGGAGCAAAATGAGGCTGAAGCTTCATCAGTCATTGATACAGTGATGCATGTGTAAGAGAGTTAGTGCTGGCCTAAGCATTCGAAGCCCAAGTGGTTTCCTCCCACAAAATCAAAATCTAATACTCTCCGAGAGCTATTAGTTACAGGCTGTAAGAAAACTGACAAGATAAGCATGTGTGCTTTTTGCTTTGTGCCTAGAAGGTATTGATATTCAAAGTGCCTGCCTAACGCAGCTTTGTTTCTCTAGGTGGCACAGCATCTTGCCGCCACCTATGGTGATAAGGCCTTTGAGGTGGCCAAAATGGCAAGTGTGACTGGCAAAAGGTGGCCTATTGTTGGAGTACGTCTTGTGTCGGAATTTCCATATATTGAAGCAGAGGTATGTGAATGATCACATAGGAATTTCATGTCTGCCATGGGATACCATTTATCTGTTCATTCGTCGTCTTCTTTGAAAATTATATGTAGCTGAGTTTTAATGCACATGTGTCAGCTAAAACCGTGACTACTATGTCTTTCCAATACAGATCCTTTTATTTATAAAATTTTAATCTTCACTCTGAAGCGATATTGATAGTGGTAATAACAATATAAAATAGAGATTTCTTTTTTCTCCATCAAACTATCTCTGAACGTGTTAATTCACAGTTGTCCCTTTTGTGCATTTGCAGCTCTTTAAGTTTGCACCACTCATGTCCTACCTACATATCTTGTTGTGACAGTTTCTCAAAGATTTAGGTCTTGTTTCCCATCAAGCTTTCCAGTTTTGTGAAATCAGAGACCAGGCTTTGTATTTATTTGTAATTCACTGTGCCTTAAAATATCGATGTCCAGTGAACATTTACTTCTTGATTGAATTCAGGGTTCCCATATTCTGGTTACTCTAAAACAAAAAACTATACAGACTGAAGAGGTGAGATCCTAACTTTTTGACACTCGTCCTTTTCCTAGTCAGCTGTGTAAATTAAAATCCACATTATGTATAAGCATAGAGAGGTAAGTGATGACTGTGGATGGTTAATGAGAAGTGATGCAATTTGCATGTTTATGCCAGGTTCTATTCAGGAAAAAGGCATCAACTCTTGTCCAATTTTTGCCATTTTCCAAACCTCCTTTGGCAGGCAGATGGAAAACTTGTGTGGTGCCGCTATTTGTCTCATGCCTGCTGGAGGACCAGAGAGTATAAAGAAAAATGTTACCTTTCTGAAGCACACATTTATTATTTTTTTAGTGAAACTTTATTTCTCATTTTCTAAAGAAGGGTGTCAACTAATAATTTTTCTTTAATTCAAACTCAGGTGAAATATGGGATTAAAGAGTATGCCTGCACTGCTGTGGATATGATTTCACGTCGTACTCGCCTGGCCTTTCTAAATGTCCAGGCAGCAGAGGAAGCCCTACCCAGGATTGTTGAACTGATGGGCAGGGAACTGAATTGGGATGATCATAAGAAGCAGGTATTATATAGAAGTCTTTAAAACCACAATTCCTATTGTAAACGTGGAATGGCTTAATTTGTTAGTAGAAGCTAGCATAGTTTTTGATGATAACCTTAGATTTCTTACCAGTTTTTCTGTGTGTAGTGTTTAATATTGTTAGGCCTTAGGAAAATGGAAAGATATTTTTGTACCAAAATTTAGTTGTTTATGGAAAATCTTTTGTAGAAAATGCTCATAAATTTGTGGTCATAATTCCTGAAAAAGAAAGATAATAATGATTGTAGTATGGAACCTTTTCTAGTTTTCATTGAAAACACTCTTGGAACATAATCAGTGAAAGGCACACTCCTGCTAGTGTGCCTTTCGTAAGAAGTGTGGTTTTTCTGCCTGAGCACTAAATGCTTATCATTTGTGTCAATTGAGATTTTATATTTATATTCCAAATTTTAAAAGCTGGTGATGCTCAGATGCATACACACACACACACACACATGCACAACACATACATATACACGGACACAAATATACACACAGGGTTAGGCTAAGTAGATCTTTATGTTTTTTTAATTAACCCAAACTATTTTGATATGCAGAGGGTAATGAATCATTTTTATATATTCATAAAATACTTCCTGTATTCATTGGGTTCTGTTCCTTTCCCTCAGGATCTCTTGAATCCATTTCATTTAGGCACTTTTGCCACCACTTTGCTACATTAGCTGTGGTCAATCTCACCAGTAACCTCCATGTTACTCAATACATTTGTTAACTTTCAGTCCTTGTTTTACTTGGCCAATTAGCAGCATTTGGCACAATTGATTCCCCCCTCCTTCTTGAACAATATTTTCCTTTCTGGAACACCACCTCTCTTGGATCTCCTCTTACCTCCCCAAAACTACTACTCCTGTAGACTCTTCCATGTCATAAATAGCTATCCTTCAGTTACTCAAGCCTAAACAAGAGTATCATACTTTATGCATTCTCTTACACCCTACCTAAATCCATCAGCAAATCATACTATATTTATGTTTAAATAACAGTTTGAATTCAACCCTTTCATTTAAAAAATTATTTTATTTTTAAATTTTTTTAACAAACACTTGTGTTGAAGTGAATTCAACCGTTTCTTAATATAACACATCCAACTGCCATCACCCTGATTCAGGTTATCGGTATCTGTTACATGGATTACCGCAATAGCTTCCCTCCCCTAAACTGGTGTCCCCTCTTTAACAACTTCAGAGTTCAGTTTATTAATACAAATCCTGATCATTGGATATGTCAGTGTGAAATCAAAGGGAAGGCTTGGGCTAGGGATATAAATTTGAGTTGATATTTAAGCCATCAGACTGGGTGAGATTATATAGGGAGTTAATGTAGTCAAATAACAAAAAGAGTCCAAAGGCCAAGCACTGGAGAATACCAAAGTTTAGAAGCGTAGGATATAAGGAAGAATCCAGGAAAAAGGGAAAATAATAGCTAATGAGGCTAGAGGAGGTGTAAGAAGATGCAAGAGGGAGTTTTGGTAAGAAAGTATATCTTAGTTCATTTGGGCTGCTATAACAGAAATACCATAGACTGGGTGGCTTAAACAACAAACATTTATTTCTCATGGTTCTAGAGGCTGGGAAGTCCAAGATCAAGGCATCAGCAGATTTGGGATCTGGTGGGGGCCTGTGTCCTAGTTTATAGACTGACATTGTATTGCTGTGTTCTCCCATGGCATGAGTGAATGAACATTATTGGGCATCCATGATACATGCTGACAGTGCAAGGAAAGCATTGGTCACATGGTTTGTTTTTAAAGTATTCTCATTCTGGTATAGATTTCCAAAGATGGTTACATATCAGAGTCACCTGGGAAATGTGGGAGAAAAGGGTTTGATTTTAGGAGTTTCTTAATCCTGATCATGTCTCTGACAGGGATAAAATTAACCCCCCATTTTATAGCTGAGAAAACAGGTTCAGAGAGTAAGACTCTTTTCAGAGTTTATACCGACAGTCAATTGTAGAGCAGGGATTGAAACCAGGTATTCTGATCCTAGATCATAAGCTTTCTCCATCCTGTCTTGCTGCGTCTGCATTAGCTGTACTGGTTTATAGCTATTGAAGTCTTGAGCTTTAGTTTGATTAGCTAAAGCTTCGTACAGAGGCAGCACAGGAATGAAACTTACTCCTGTGCTTCTGTCAGTCCTTTTACCATATAGAAGGATTGGGGATGATGTGTTCTTCCAAAAATTATGGTTGGAATGATTTGAATATGCAGGAACATATTTTATGCTAGGAATTCAGGCTGTAGGAGGTAGGAAGGAAGAAGAAAATTCTGTAAACTGGTTGTGTTTGGCCCTACCAAGGAAGCTAGATTTAACTTCAGTTCATATTTTATGAACAGATTTATGTGCTCAGAAATACTCTCCCATCCCCCTTAACAAAGTAACATAAATAAAGATCTAAAGCTATTACTCAGTATCTGAGATGTAGGAGTATTAATGAGAGCTATGGACAGTCCAGAGAGAACAAGGAGGTGGGGGGAAAAGAATTAAAAGGTTAGAAAGTTGGACTTCTGAGAAAAGGTTAAAAGCATTGGGATTATTTAACCTGCAAAAGTGAAAGAGGAACAAGGTGATAAATAACTCTCTCTAGATGAATTGGGCTTGTTTTTACCAGTCAATACCTAATGAGTAGCTTGTATACTGAACATTGCCCCAAATATTTTAGGAGAATACTAAATAGCTCATAGTTTTAAGATCTTAAAATCTAATTGGGTTGTTATAACACATGTATAGCTCTGACATTTATGCATATTTTCCAAAATTTGGAGAAATATTTCGAGAAACTGTTACTCAAGACCAAAATCCAACCAACTTGGAAGAACTGATTAAGGAAGAAGGCAATGTCTCGGGGAGTTGGGGATTGTTAGAAGAGTTGGCAGGAACATTTAGAGAAAAAAAATTGCCAAGTGGTGTTATGCAGGGTACAAATTAATATATGTGAAAAGATGACTAAATGGTCAAAAGAGTGTGAGAAATTCTGAGTTAAACAAATAAAACCACTTCCTTTAGTGCAATTGCAATTAGAACCTTTAAAATGGTTATGTATGTTTTCAGTTTCCAAAAAGGAACTTATTTGGAGACAGACCCAACTCTCACTTTTTGGTAGAACTGGGTAGGAAGGGGGCTATTACTTAGAACATATTTTGGGAAATGCTGCCCTATACAATTTGATAAAATGCATTTTATCATGTTCAGACAAAAGATCCATTTTTCATTCAGAGACTATAAAGAGAAGACATTTAAGTAGACTGAGAGTCTCACAAAAATACAGTTTTTTTCCAAAATTGATTCCAATGAGGAGGAAAAAGGGGAGACATGTGAAGACTTTGAGTGACTGATTAAAGCAAGCTGATAAATACCAAATGTAAAACAGATAGAAGCCAAGTGCTCAAAAATGGAAGGAGTGATATCAGGAATAATGTGGATGTATATGAGTAGTGTCAGGTGTTATTTGAGTGTTGGGGAAAAAATACTCAGGGCACCAAATGTAATGTTTAAAAATTGAAGAAAAAAACAAAAGCAAGTAAGACCTAATCTAGATCATTGCATAAGGTGACAGGCATCATATTCTTCAATGCTGGAGAGTAAGGAGAACTATTCAATTTATAATTTACTATCAATATCTTTTTTCTTCTCTCTCCCTATTTTTATGTGTGAAAAGAGCAAAATATAAATATTGGTAAGAACGAATAGATATTGAAATAGGAGGCTACTCTGAATGAGTTTTATGCCAGTCCAGAAAAATTACACCTTAGAGTACTCAGATAATTTGCAGTTAAGATTCTCTTGCTTGGGATCAGCTTACTGTTCAACTTTAAAATACTGTAGGAAACAGGAATGGAACCAGAAGACAGAATGGGCAAATGTAATACCAAATTTCAAAAATGAGAGGAAAGAAAAATATAGTTTGCAACCTAGAAACTAATGGTCTTGGCATTGATCTTGTGTGGTTTTCTAGATTGTGACATTTTAAGTTTTTTTTTTAATCAGCATTTATCAAGAAATAGTGATCACAGAAGCTAGTAAGGAATCACTTAGGCAACATGGCAAAATCATTTCAGATATCTCCTTTTTTTTTTTTTTTTGAGACAAGGTCTTGCTATGTTGCCCAGGCTGGAGTGCAGTGATGTGATCATGGCTCAGTACAGCCTCAAACTCCCAGGCTCAGGTGATTCTCCCACCTCAGCCTCCCAAGTACCTGGGATTACAGGCATGCACCACCATGCCCAACTAACTTTAAAAATATTTTTTGTAGATACATGGTTTTGCCATGCTGTCCAGGCTGGTCTCAAACTCCTGGGCTCATGTGATCCACCTGCTTCAGCCTCCCAAAGTGCTGGGATCATAGGCATGAGCCACCACACACGGTCCTCATTTCCTTTTTAGATAGAGCAAGCAGATGGCTAGATTAGGGAATTTTGATTCTATAAAGCATTTTAGAAAGCCCCATATGATATCTGTAAAATTGGTAGATTTATAACCAGTTAAATGACAGTGTTGGCCTCAGAAGAGGTCTCTGGTAGTAAGTCATAAGCACCTTGTCCTAGATCTTGACCTAGTCTACCTTGATTCAAATGGTTAAATTACAGTGTTGATGGCATGCATCTTTGATGTACCAATAGCAAGATACCAGAGGGAGAGTGAATGTTTGATGATGGATTGAAACAATGGATGAAATTTCATTAGAAATAATTTAATAGAGATAAATGGCAAACCTTACATTAGGTAGGAAAACAACTCCATCCATTCAAGATAGATTTGACAAGGCTTAACAATAGCACATGTGAAAAAGAAATATGGTTTTAGTTAACTGTGAATGCATAGCCGTTAACAGTGGACCATGGCTGCCCCCAAATCCAATTGCAATCTTAAGCTGCATTAATAGAAATCATATATCTAGATTGATGACGCTGATAGTTACTCCCTTCTAGGTACTTGCCAGATCTCTGTTGCAGTGTTGTATTTTGTTCTGATAATTGTATTATATGACAAACCGGTTGTGGTCTGGAAGAAATTATACAACATGGTCTAGGGATTTGAAATAATGTTTTATATAGTAGTTCTAGACTAAAAGAAAACTCTAAGGAAGAAAGCACATGATACTATCTTTAAATACTTATTAAACTGTGATACAGAAAAAAAAACCACATTAGGTTTGTTCTACTGTGGGAAAGATTTGTTAATCCCCCCAAAACTGGAAGAATTTCAGGGAGTTGGATTTAATCTCACTGTAAAACCTTCTAATAATTGGAAGCAACTTTCAGCAGTATTAAGTTACCTCCCCAATGCTAGAGTTGTTTAGACAAAGGCTTTGTTCTTCCATTTTTGGAATGTTATAAAGGAAATGTGGGGTAAGGGAAGTACATTGAGTACCGTTTATGAAAAAATGTCTTCCCGCTTTGAAATTCCATAATTCCTTGCTTGATGGAGTATAGATAAATTACATACACAATGAAGGGCCATAAATCAAGAAAGAAATTGTTTTTGCAGGGAAGCATCAGAGGTGGCATTTCCAAGGAGATGGATTTTGAACACGTTGTGTAGAAAATGCTGGGTAAAAGCAGTGGAACAGCAAAATAATTTTATTTATGAAAACTGGTGGATTTACTTGTGAAAAATCTGCCAGCAAAAAATGCCCTTGGAGATGGAGACTTCACAGACAAGTTTTGTGTAGGAGATACGCATGTACACACACACACACACACACACATTTTAAATTTACTTTTTTAAGCTGAGAGAATTATTTCACGTTGATAATTTTTTATTTTGTTATTTAAGAACATGAAGGAAGAATATTTCTAGTATTTATTTCCTAAGACAAAGGAAAGCAGGAAAGGAATCATGTCAGAAAAAACAACTGATGGCTGGGCACAGTGCTTCATGTCTGTAATCCCAGCACTTTGGGAAGCTGAAGCAGGAGAATCACTTGAGCCCAGTAGTTCAAGGCCAGCTTAGGCAACATAGGGAGACTCCATCTCTACAAAGAATAATAATAATAATAATAATAATAAATTAGTCAGGCATGGTGGCATGTGCCTGTAATCCCAGCCACTTGGGAGGCTGAAGTGGGAGGATTGAGCCTGCAAGGTAGAGGCTGCAGTGAGCCATGATTGTGCTCCTACACTCCAGTCTGGGCGACTGAGCAAGACACTGTCCCAGAAAAAAAGTTTATTTCCTCAAGAAAAATCAATAAGGGGTCTTATCACCCACATAACCAAACACGTATAAACACATTTCATGCAAGTGTATGTGTCATTGTTTCATTTTCTTCATTTAACTTCACACTGGCACTGTTTTTCAGACCAGAATTTGGGAACCATTGAGTTCACAAGATCTTTTGATAGGAAGTTGGGGAATTTAAGACTTGTTCTAGGTTATACTCACTAACAGTCAATTTCAAACTCTGAGTGGTTCATCGCAACAAGCATTTCTTTTTTCCTCACATTACATGAAGGCTGCATGTTAGCTGCTGTGGCTCTTCTCCGCATTCTAGATTGGCTTCAGATCTCATCTGAGATGTGCCCTTCTTATGGCACAGGAGTAAGAGAGGATAAGCAAACCTATAAAGTTACCATGAAAGCTTTTACTCAAAAGTAGCCTATATCATACCTATTCATGTTCCACTGGCCAAATAAGTCACATGGCCAGCTCACATCAATACAGTTGAGAAGTGTATGTGTGGCGGAGAATGTGTGTGTGTGTGTGTAACATAACATATATATGAGGAAAGAGATTTGTGAACAATATACGCTACAATAAAGTCATTTCGGAATTTTTTAGATGGGAGAGTGACGTGATGAAAACTAAGAAAGACAATATTTGCAGCCGCAGTTAGTATTAATTGACACTGGGGACTTTGAAAACAGGAAGAATAACTTGAGGATAGCTCATTTCTTCTCATGACTCTGTAACTTCACCTAAGTATCAGAATCTCAGTGGCAAAATCTCAGCACAGCCAATCTCATGAGATATACCTTCGTACTTCATGTCACATTATAGTGACAAATCCAAGTTATCTTGGGTTTGTCCAAATCCAAGTTGTTCAAATCCAAGATATCTTCACCTTTAATTACTTTCTTTATCACTGAACTACAAGAATTTGATCCTGTAGATTTTGCTGGTTAATTTCTGTGTAAGAATACTCAGCAGTAAAAAAACAAAATATTAAAACATGCAGCAACATGAGTGAATCTCAGAATTACTATCCTATGTGAAAGCAGTCAAACAGAAGACTACGTACTATATGAAACCTTTTATAAGAAATTCCAGAAAAGGCAAACTCTGGTGACAAGAAGGCAGTCAGTGTTTGCCTGTGTCGAGAGATCATGGGAATGGATCAGCTGCAAATGGACATGAGGAAAGTTTTAGAGTGATGGAGATGCTGTAGATCTTAATCATGGTAGCAGGTACATTTTATTCAATATAAATTATACTTCAATGAAACTGGAAGAAATAAAAAAATTGTGCTGGTTAGATAAGTGAGGATCAACTTCGTTTTATGAAGATCAACAGTAAAGGAAAAAAAATCAGTAATGCTTTCCACGTATCTTTGAACTTTGTGTGTATCTCTGTTTTAGGAACAACTTGAAACAGCCAGGAAGTTTCTGTATTATGAAATGGGCTATAAATCTCGATCAGAACAGTTAACGGATCGCTCTGAAATTAGCCTACTGCCTTCAGACATTGACAGGTACTCACAATAAGTGTCTAACTTTCTCTCTCTCTTTTTTTTTTTTGGCCTATGTAAGTGTATTTTTCCATTATTTAATCTTGTGTTCCAGGTATAAGAAGAGATTTCATAAGTTTGATGCAGACAAGAAAGGCTTTATTACCATTGTTGATGTTCAGCGTGTATTAGAGGTAATTTTCTTTGGTTCGATGTCAGCCTCTGATACTAGAAGAATGTAAAGATATTAGATGTTTTTCTCATCTAGTGTTTTCTACAAGTAATATTTTTATTATAATTTTTAAAAGATTAGTAATGTTAGTAAAAGCATATGCATAATTCTTTTTCTTTTTGTTTTGAGACAGAGTCTCACTCTGTTGCCCAGGTTTTGAGACAGAGTCTCACTCTGTTGCCCAGGCTGGAGTGCAGTGTTGCACGATCTCAGCTCACTGTAACTTCCTCTTCCTGGGTTCAAGGGGTTCTCCTGCTTCAGCCTCCAGAGTACCTGTGACTACAAGTGTGTGCCACTATGCCTAGCTAATTTTTAAAATACTTTTTGCAGAGATGGGGTTTCACCATGTTGGCCAGGCTGGTCTCGAACTCCTGACCTCAACTGAGCTGCCCGCCTTGGCCTCCCAAAGTGCTGGGATTACAGGCGTGAGCCACCTTGCCCAGCCAAAGCATATGCATAATTTTTAATCAAACTATCATTCTGTGCTTTTCTTTTACTTAGAGTATCAGTGTCCAAATGGATGAAAATACACTCCATGAAATTCTAAATGAAGTCGATTTGAATAAAAATGGACAGGTTGAACTCAATGAATTTTTGCAGGTAAGTTGTGGTGAAAGAAACAAGGATATTTGCTTTTATCTTTTGTTTGTCATGATCGTAAATGCCTGTTCAAGAATGGATATTTAAGTCCACACAATTGTCAGATTATTCTGAAGAAGAAAGCTCGAAGCCAGCAGAGGTTGATATGTCTGCCCTCAAGTGTAAGGCTGTACTGTGGTGCATGTTCTTTTCCTTTTATTGTATAAGAAACATTCCGTTAGGTTGGGCAATTTAGATTAAATCCAAGTTATTTATCATAAAGGGTTGAATATGAAGCATGCTTTTTAAAGACATACGCCGTGGCATATCACCGCTGGACCTTTTTCTTTTACTTACTTTTCTTTTACTTACTTTTTCTTTTCCTCTACTTCATAAGAGGCAACACAAGATTTCTAGTCTTTTATGTAGAAAATTTTTAAAAAGTATGGTTCCATTCACTAATGAATCATATTCATTTGAGAAGTTAGTGATTAGATTCTGGCATTATAAATAACTAGAAAAACATAAGGAAGGAA
Source organism: Chlorocebus sabaeus (assembly GCF_047675955.1). Lineage (NCBI taxonomy): Eukaryota > Metazoa > Chordata > Mammalia > Primates > Cercopithecidae > Chlorocebus > Chlorocebus sabaeus. Next base: position 43,798,987 of record NC_132913.1, read on the forward strand.
ACATACTTTGGGGTCGAGACCATATAATTTAAATATTTCCATTTCCAATTGTTAATTTATTCAAGGCTCTGTTGTTTCATCTTTGTAGTCATGCAGGAAATAAATTTTGTTACTTTAACTTCAAACTGGATGCTACCTATTGTTTCTTAAAAGAAATTTCAACAAACCCATACATTATTTCTAGCTGTCCATATGACTCTGATCATATGAAGAATGTATTGGGTTTCCAAGCAGCTAGGTTTTTTTCTGTAGTGCTTCTTGGGCAGGTATTTCAAATGAATGCCAGGTCTTGCTTGCACCATGGCAATGATGAATGCTGAACATGAAATAAATTAATGCTGGGGATTTTGGTCAATGTCAGCCCTTTCTTCACTGTGTCAAGTTAAACAAACAAGATCAAGGCAAAGGAAATGGTAATTGTCTCTCTGGAGATGAGCTGCAGATAAGAGCATTGTTGAATCTAAATGCAGAAAATTTTCACAGGTTGTGTCCAGCATTACAAAAAAGAATGTTTGGTTCTTTAGCTTACTGTTTAACTAAATACACATTTTAAATTGAATTTAAAATTTATGCTTGGGAATTAAAGCACCATTTAATGCATTTTTTGTGTAGTTTTTCCGGAGAATATTTTATTGTTGCCCTCACAATGTTAGAAAACTTTTCTTCAAAGAAATGGCCTGTGCTTCATTTCATATGTGTTGTAAATAAACAGCAGAATTTAGGGTTTAAAGACATGGCACTTTAGAAACAATAAGAATCTGATTTTATGAATATGCTATGTGGTTTAGGTTTTAAGTAATTTCCTTGAATGCGGTTGAGTTAAAAGCAGGAGATAATTTAAACTATCTGCAGGTTTTCTTGTAGAGTTTTTTTTTTTTTAATAATTGAATATTTTTTGTCCAATTCCAAATGAAAGGGACTATTCTTGCTTCTACTAAGAACAAATACACAGTATAATTTTCAACTTTAAAATGCTGACCATATTCCTCATGAAATATATTCACACCCAAATGTTATTTTTTTCTTGTAATATGGTTTCTAGATACATGTAGTGTTTAAAGAAAACTTTGAGTTTTTAGAAGTTGGCACATCATATACTGTGTATGGCTTAGAAGACCTCTAGCTTTGTCAGTTGTGTTAGCTCTGATAAACTTCGCAGGTCTTCCTGGAATCAGAGACAAAGCAATAAACAATAAATTGTTCTGTCTTTAGATGTCAGCATTCCTTATGTTACACCATGCCTCAGATGTAAAGTATATTTGGAGGGGTTTTTTGAGTTTTTTTTTTTTTTTAACATTTTGCTCTTCTGCAGACTAAGAGCCCATGTTTATCCCATTAAATATATTTTTTGAATATAGATACGATTTTTAATAATCTTCACAGAAGGATCACTATAGATATCTCGTGGTTATATGACTTTATTTCTAAGTCTGGGTTTTAATGACACTTTTGCATGTAGGAGTCCATCTCTAATAAGCAATAGCTTGTGAAACAGCTTTTAATAAGGTCATGAAATTCTGATCCAGCCCCTTAGCAGATGTCTCTGACTCTTATTCAGAGCTCTTTTTAAGCAACGTGTATCTATAGGCTAAAAGCTATAAACCTAAAATTATTTTGAGAATTTACATACATACATAGATACATCATATATATATATAATGTGTGTATATATATGTGTGCATGTGTGTATATATATATGATGAATAGCTAAATCTTTTTAAAATAAATAAAAAAGATTAGGGAAGTAAGATCAAGAAAAGCAAATAGTTGAAACCACATCAAACTTGAAAAGGAAAAAAATCCCTATGCTCATAATTGCAAAGTGCCTTCCAGATTAAAGGCCTTTGCCCGCTGCCTGCATGTAATTTCAAGACTAATTCTGATTTTATCCATTGGATAAAAATGAATTAGCTAAACTCTGGGCTGTGGAGTGCTTTTAATTCTTAAGGTAGATCTCTGGGTCCATTTTCAAGGAATTAAATGTAAATTACGTTAAAAAGTCTTTAAGGAATTTGGATTTAGGGGACTTGAAGTTGTCAAGTACAGTAACATTAAAAAAAAGGGTAGATAAATATAGGTCATGGTTTGTCTTTGTTCAATCCCTGAGATTCCTTTTTAAGATTTTAAATGGAATTAAAGATCCAATATTTGAAGTTGCTAAAAAAAAAAAATAATAAAAGTGCCTTAAGCACATTAAAAGACAAAAAGATGCATTAAGATTTGCTTTTAGAGGCAGGCTGATTTACTAGATGGAGGTAGTTTTTGCAGCAGTGGTGAAATACCTGCCTCTTCCCCTCTTTTGGAAATGTTTAAAAATTGGACTTTTCTTATCTGAGCTGTAGTACTTGTTAAGGTTTTTGATGGAGCACTTAATTACCTCTGTCTGCTGCAATGCTAACGATTATAATGCCATGAAGAAGAGAGTAAGCTGGCCTGCGTTCTGAATCTGTTGCATATTTTCTCTTTAAGCTGATGAGTGCTATTCAAAAAGGAAGGGTATCTGGAAGCCGGCTTGCTATACTAATGAAAACTGCAGAAGAGAACCTCGACAGAAGAGTTCCAATTCCAGTGGACCGTAGTTGTGGAGGATTGTGAGTCTGGGCAGTAAATCCACAGCCAACAAACATAGGAACAACAAATCACCATGTAACAACCAGAGATGACTGAAACCACCCTAAAATAATGAATGTGGATAGCTGCCTTTTTTAACACTAGAAAACATTCCAAAACTTTAGGGTGTTGGTGTATTTGCCAGCTTTATTTGCTGTACTTTATTTGTATTTGCCATTCAGTCTAGCTTTTAAGTGTATTTTATTCTTTTTCTCATTTTCAATGCACATTAGTTTTGCATCTATTTTGTGACCTGTTAGATGTGACACATTCACTGTTTGTTTATTCCTTTATTCTAAATGAGTTCTAAAAACAGAATATTTGGGCAAAAATTGAAAAAAGCTGGAGAAATTTTGTGACATGCATATAGACAGCTTGTGTTATTAAAAAGAATTACCTATTGAAATGATAGTGTTTCTGGAGATTTCTCAGCTCCATCTTCCTCCAGTTTGTCCTACCTTCCTCATGCAAACACTGTTCCACATTTTTATATGTAGAGCATGACTGGCTAACTGGAGAGGGAAGGAAAAGTGTAGATCTGGTTATAGGAGCAAGTCCCAAAGAGAAACTCTGAAAGCTTCCAGAATCACAGGTAGAAGATAAGGATAGCATTGACATTTGCTGGGAGTTACAGTGATAGTTTCGTCTCAGCAGTTCATTTTTTTCTTCAGTCACTGCTGGTTTTCTTTGACTATTATAGTTGCCAGGAAGATCCTTGCTCTTCTTACTTTAAAACCAGCATTTAAGTGGCAATTTGGATGTAATGGAATGAGACCAAATTTATCTAATTATTACAGTAGTAATACATTTAAGAGTTAAAAATATGTTTTTATATATTCACATATAACAAAAGATTCAATTCCGAAGCCTAAATTTTGAAGCATGTAGTATTGTCAAATCTAGCTTACCATCTTTTTTGGGGGTACTTGCAAACATAGTGTAGGAGGATAGAATAGACTTTAGTTAACTTTAATTATAATTATATGTAAAATAAGGCACAAAACCAGTTTCCAAGGTCAACATGGTTGCTTAAAGTCTTTCCCCTTCTGTACTCCATGGAACTATTCTCAGTAAACCAAAAACAAAAATGGAAAAATAATCACCACCCCCCATCCTGACGCACACACAGAGTCCAAAGCAAAAGTCAGTGTGTATTGAATTTAACAAGTGATGCAGTTTGGGATGCTCTTGCTATATTTTGGTGGCATTTTAACTAGTTATCTGAATATTTATTAATCGTACTTCCTCTTGTAAAGTTAACTACTTACTTTTTTGTTGTTTTTTTAACATCAGATTCTGTATCTAATAGGAGATGTAACACGTCATTTCGCAGCAGGTTTTTATTGCACAGACTTGAAGTCTTAGTTGTTTTTTAAACTGGCACATAAAACACTTTTGTGCTGTTATTTTTATTTATGTCAATACCGCAGAGTAGCTTTATGCCTTATTCAAGTGGATTCTGAGCCTGTATGTCACAATGTAAACACTGGAGGTTCACTCACCTACGCACCCACCCACCACCTCTGAAACAAACAGAAACTGCAAAGAAAGACAGCATCTTAGCTCATTTTGTTTTTAAATGAAGTTTTAGATGCTTGCCACTTCCTAAGGGAAAACCTAAAACAGAGCAAGTGATGCTCCCAGGTATCACTGTGAACTTTCTTCTTTCAAAGTGTGAATTTTTACACTGGCTTTTTCATTTTTTAAAAGCAAATGAAAGCTTGTGGCTTTACAACTTAGTGTTTGTTTTCTAACCAGATAACAAATTTCATTGTTTAGAACCCAGTGACACCTAATAGGTAGATGAATTGTCCTTTAAAATATCCCAGATGATATACACCATATGGTACATTTGTACTCTCTCTCTCTGTTTTTCTCTCTTTCTCTTTCTAGTTAGATCAAGATAACGATGACTTGTACCCTCCCTGATTCCATTACAGTAGGGCCGGGGCAGATCTGTGTTTGTTAAACAGGCCTTGTTTGTGCATGCTTTGCTATGAATGAAGTTCCTTTAAGGACAAAGAAAAGCACACTTTTCTTCTTTTGAGCATCTCTGCTTTTACTTTAAATCTGCTGATTTCTAAAACATAGAGTCCTTCACCAATCCCATAGACTCAATTTGGAAATGAACTGATCTCAAGCCGTTACTATGAACAAAGCACCCCAGCATTTTGTATAAGTTCTTAATTAAACCTGTACAGCTTCTTTACCTGATTTAAGAAAGGGAGACAAGAAATAGGGGGGAATAAGCTTCTTTAAAATTCATTCCCAGCACAAAAGAATTTTTTTCCCTTTGCATATAAACTTGACATCAGTTGATTCTGTTGGGGTCGGGGTGGGTATGCAGGGATTGCCTTTTATTATCAAGTGATTTATTTCAAGAGCCTTTGAGGGGATTCAGGTGAAGGAACCCCCATCTGTGCTGGAGAGTTGGATACTCCTTTAAATAGCCCCCACCACAGTCATAACAATAATGATAATGCTGGATTATTTGTTAAGCCAAGGTTGTCTGCCTCATATCCATCATGCTGTTTGCAATATTCTTGCTTTCAATCAATTTATACTGAGTGTAACTTTAGGATTTCTGCTATTAAATGCATGCTCTCTGTTCTGCTTCAGTTTCTGACTTTGCTTTGTCTGTTTCAAAATATGTAGCTTCCTCTTTTGTACAACAAAAAACTCATTCTCACTTTTACTAAATATACTATAAGAGTCATCATTGATTTTATTTTTCTCTTATGTATCTGTAAAGATTTTTGGCATATGAATGTAATATTAAAGTCAATGATGCTGTAACTTGCAATGTTTGCATCATGTCAACCTTTTTTAAGGAGTGAAAAAGCCCTACTATGTTTTTAAAGAATAGCAAGTGTAAGCTCAGTACTAGAGTGGATATACACACTGCATGTTTTCATATGTGGCACTTTTATGTATTGTGTTGGGTTATTGTTCTAGATTGGACTGTTAAATACTATGTTTGAGGCTGGGTTGTCATTTTTATAACTGTCTTGGTGTTTTATGGCCATTATTTATTACTTTTGATATACAGAATGAGCTGCATGCATTTATAGAGCAATAAGAGGATGTATTTAATGTGCCTTGTTTTTAACTGAATAAGAACTGGAAGCATGAATCAATAAAACTGATTAAAATTGTCCATTTGCTAGCATTTTGATGTCACTTGCAGTCAGATAACTTTGATTACTGTTGAAGTTTTAAAAAAGTTTGAAAATATTTTTACAAACTGTATTTTTGATGACACAAAGTGAAATATCTACCGAGATAGATGTAATTTTATAAGACTGCCAGAATTATTTGTATTAATTTGTTGCTGTAGCCTTTAGGGCATGACTTCTATATTTGTGCAATCCTATTCTACAATTACATTCATCCTATTACCACTCAGTTGAATTCTTTTTTCTTTTCCTTTCCTTATTTATTTATTTTTTTTAATCTACCAGAGCCTTTCAGCCTGAGCGTTCCCAGGCACACTGATGAATTTTATCATAACTAAAATCAATAGAAATGAATGGGAAAGATTACATAATCCATTTTGATCATCTTACATGTCAAGTTAGTGCAGGGTTGCCAAGTGTTGATAAATGCTCTGACAGAAAAAAATGCTATATATTTTCATTGTCAGTAAATCTGTAAAGCTGTTATCAGTTTTAACACAAATTTTATAATGCCCGTGTTATTTTATAGGGTTTAATTTACACGCATATATGGAGTATATTCTCCATTTGTGGTTTAGATGTGCTGCCTCCTGGTTCTGCATGCCCAAAGGTATGTGTGAGCTTCTGAAGGTTCTTTGAAATTGTATAGAATACCCCAAAGCAATGGCTCCCAGATAGACTTGGAACAATTAACTGTTTGTTCAGTGCCTGGAAAAAAATACATGGCAGCTTAAAACATTTTTTATTGATCTAGCTTATCAAATCTGATAGTGCTTTAAAATTTTTAAACATACAGTTTATCAAAATATTGGTCACAATTGTATAAAATTTATGGTCATCAAAAAAATACGATACTAGCATCAATATTTTACTATCTTTGTCAACATTGTACTGCCCCTGGTGTCAGATTTCACCTGATGACATTTGACTTATGAAGGAAGGAAGCAACAAAAGTTTTAAATT